>NC_071985.2:42085984-42389015 GCF_028885655.2 Pongo abelii | reverse complement strand
CCCCTTTGACAGGACAGCCTTATTGACTGCTGTGGCAGCCCTAGTAATAGTGTCCTTTTGTTCTTCTTCTTCTTCTTTCATGAGTAGATAGTTGTACTAATTTACCAGACATTCCACATGCTTCCTGGGAAACATATCCTAGGCCAACAAAAGAGGATGTGTATGTTGTTGGGACTGTGTTAAGGTACCGCTGTCATCCTGGCTACAAACCCACTACAGATGCGCCTACAACTGTGATTTGTCAGAAAAATTTGAGATGGACCCCATACCAAGGATGTGAGGGTGAGTTTTTGTTTTTTAATATTTTTGTATATTAAATGTCCAGTATGTGCTAGGATTCTCTACCTTAAATGAATATAATTTTATCCCTCACAACAAGTTTAGAATTAAGTTAATTCAACAGATTAGTAAACTGTTAGTGCCAGAAGGGGACCATAAACATGTTACAGTTTGAGGCACTGAGAAATTGTAACCTTTCTTTATCCCAGTTCAGAATCAAATGAGAAGTAGACACAGAAGTCAAACATTATGCAGATTATGTATTAGTTTTCTTACTGGTAAAACTAGAATGGAGAATACAGCTCAACTATTGTCAGAGTCAGGCTTCCTTCATAGCCCTTACCTCCCCATATGGGCTTTGGGGTGTTTGGCAGAAGACAAGTTTGTGAAACAGTCATGAACGTAACCAGCTGCAGGGTGACTTGTGTCTCATGCCTCTTGAACCATGAGATGATAGGGCTTCCTGATCTGCCTCTAGAAGACAAATCCTGACTCGTGACTCGGTATTCTCACTTCGGAAGCATAGAAAGGAGACTTTCTCCAGTTTCTCTGGTAGGAGACGCACCTCTTTTATTTGTGGAAATGAGCGAGGGACTGAACGACAAGTGGATACTATTTTATGAGCCTCAGTGGAACAGACAAGAGGGGAAGAAAATGCTTTCTTCTATCCATCTATCGGAACCTTGCCACTTTAGAGGTGAAGACACTGAAGCCAAGAATACAGGGAATTTTATGCTGCATATCAGAATTTGAACAATGTGTGAAATGCACAAATAATGAAAAGTGGTAGTTTAGATCAAACTGTCAGAAGATTATTTATTTCATATTAAGGCTTAACAAAGTTTAATTGCAGTTATTCAGACTCATTTTGGGGAAATAGAATAAAAGATTTTAATAAAAGGACTGAATTAAAAATATACTTAATAAAACTTACTGCCATTACTTAAATAACAAAAAGCATTGCTTACAAATGTTTAAAAACCTCCTTTATAGTTGTATTTAGGCTAGGTGCGGTGGCTCCTACCTATAATCCTAGTACTTTGGGAGGCTGAGGCGGGAGGATTGCTTGAGCCCACGAGTTTGAGACCAGCCTGGGCAATAGAGTGAGACCCTTGTCTCTACAAATAATTTAAAAAGTTAGCGGGATGTGGTGGCACACGCCTGTAATCCCAGCTACTCAGGACGCTAGGTAGGAGGATAACTTGAGGCTAAGAGGCCAAAGCTGCAGTGAGCCGAGATCATGACACTGCATTCCAGCCTGGATGACAGAGCAGGACCCAGTTGTTTACATTTATTTGACCCACTATGGTCTTATTGATTTAATTATTTAATGAAGAATATTTTTAACCATTTTAAAAGCAGAAGTAGTATTTATCCAAGTTATGAAACCTGATCAAATGTGAATTTAGACTCATGACTTACATATTTAAAAGTATTTTCTACACTGCAAAGCATTTCATAAATATTATTGTTGTTATAATATCCAAACCATATGATTGCTGAATATTTTTATTATAATTCCTAAACAAATGAGCACTGGAAGTGTTTAAGTATGTCCAAAAGACCCCATTTTAATACTGGTCGAGTTACTGACATGGAGAATGTAATATTTTATTCTGTTTTGATGTTTTCTCTTACATCAGACAATAGCAAGTTTTTTCTTAAAGTATTTCTACTAATGAATAAAAAATTATGTCCCTATAGCAGCTCTTACTGTATTAAAAAATTAAAGAATTTGGCCAGACGTGGTGGCTCACATCTGTGACCCCAGCACTTTGGGAGGCCAAGGTGGGGGGACCACTTGAGGCCAGGAGTTTGAGACCAGCCTGGGTAACAGAGTGAGACCCCTTGTCTGCCAAAAAATAAAAAACTTAGTGGGTGTGGTGGCACACACCTGTAGTCCCAGCTACTCAGGAGGCTTAGGTGGGAGGATTGCTTGAGCCCAGGAGTTTGAGACTGTAGTGAGCCATAACTGTGCCACTATACTCCAGCCTGAGTGATAAAGCAAGATCTTGCCATTTAAATGGTTATTTCTCTCAAATTTTGCATCAAAAAACAAAAATCCTTGAAATAAGCAGTAATTTAAATTTTTTCATATGCTTTAGCTCTTAGGTGGATATAAACTTTTGAAAACTTTCTTCTTCCTTGTGACTTGTGAAGTGTAAGTTAATAGAGAGTTTAATAATGAAGCCATAAGTAAATGGATGTTGTTTGTCATTGCCCTTGAATAATTTTGAAAATTTACATTTTCATATTGGTTAAATTTTTTTTTAATATTTTTTATTTTTTAGAGACAAGGTCTCACTCTGTTGCCCAGGCTGGTCTCAAACTCCTGGGCTCAAGCAATCCTCCCATCTTGAACTCTCAAAGAACTGGGATTACAGGCATGAGCTACCACACCTGGCTCTTCATATAGGTTTAATCCAATTTTTCATTTTGGAGGCTCCTAATGAAATGCTTAGTTGGAAGGAAATAACTGGATTAGAGGACTTTAGCAAATAAGGGGGGAAAGACCAGACTTGGAATGTCTTGGGTCTCCTTTTCTGTTTCCCCAATCTCTCTTCAGTGGTGAGATCTTCCAAAGATGGAAATGAGGTTGTTAGCCATAGAAGCTTCCTCATGGTGATTTTACTAACCATGCACCTCACATTTTATTTTTCAGCGTTATGTTGCCCTGAACCAAAGCTAAATAATGGTAAAATCACTCAACACAGGAAAAGTCGTCCTGCCAATCACTGTGTTTATTTCTATGGAGATGAGATTTCATTTTCATGTCGTGAGAGCAGTAGGTTTTCAGCTATATGCCAAGCAGGTGGCACATGGAGTCCCCGAACACCATCCTGTGGAGACAGTAAGAGTTCATAGAATTATCTTATTCTGGGAGTTTCTTCATATCAGTGTGATGGAGATTATTAAGAGAAGGTTTAAAATTAGGCAAAAAAAATTCATATACCTTGCTTGATTCTTGGAATGGGTCCAACTTTCTCCTTCTTCCTCATTGTGTGTTCCCTTTCTTTTGGCCTCCTCAGTTTCCTCTTTTCTGAATCAGTGAAAATAGACAACATGTAATAGATACGCTGGACTTTTCAAGTAATGCGTTTTTGTTTCTTTGTATTATTCTCTTTCTTCCCTTATTTCTGGTCCATATGTCTCAATCTGCAGAAGAAGAACTGTCGAAATCTATTGAATCTGCCTTTCTGAACTTGTTTCCTTCTTCTTCCTCAAACAGCAGCCTTCTGTTGCCTCTGAGCCCTCCAGTCAGACCAGCACGCAGTGTGGAATGCCTCCTTCTGCTTCTCCAAAAGGCTCAAGTGGGCCAGGCATGGTGGCTCACGCCTGTAATCCCAGCACTTTGGGAGGCTGAGGTGGGGAGATCACCTGAGGTCAGGAGTTCAAGACTAGCCTGGCCAATATGGCGAAACCTGGTCTCTGTTAAAAATACAAAAAATTAGCCGGGCATGGTGGCTTGGGCCTGTAGTCCCAGCTACTCAGGAGGCTGAGGCAGGAGAATCACTTGAACTCGGGAGGCGGATTTGCAGTGAGCCGAGATCATGCCACTGCATTCCAGCCTGGGCAACAGAGCAAGAGTTTGTCCCAAAAAGAAAAAAAAAAAAGGCTCAAGTGTTAACGCATTCCACCCTCCTCCCTTTGTGTTTGATATCTCTATCTAGCAATGGTGAGGGCTCATTACTCCTATTAGGAGCCCAAAGTGATCAGGCATTAGTTGCAGCTTATTCATCAATAGGAAAATTCCTATCTCCCACTTGTAGAAATGTTCCCACTTTGCCAACCAGGTCTTTTAAACCTGCAGGTCCCAGAGCTTCAGAGATGTGAAGCACAAATTTCCCAAGTAGGTCACTTAGAGTGGTAGCCAATGGGGCCACTCATGCTTCCATCCCCTGGTTCCTGGACCCATGTATTTATTTTACTGGGGACCCAGAGCCATATAAAAGTCAATATGATTCAAAATAAATACAGCATTTTGGAAGATAGTGTCCCATCACTGTCAAGCATTGCCTCCCAGCTGGCACTTCAACTGTGCCTTTAATAGGCCATTCAGTGTTTTCACAGGTTGGCAGGTTCTGAATGATGCAATATGTGATTTGAGTAGTGGATTCCATGAGCAGGGTCCCAACAACACACCTTCTTTGCTGTGAGTGGGTTTTCTAGTTGGATGTAGTGGATCCTATGCCAATGCCAATTGTTCAGACACTCTATAACCCTTAAGATGACCGTGCTGATTGAGGTTCTGCAAGGAAGAAAGGCAAACCCATGCCTGCAATATTTGTCTAGTTCTATCAGAATACACTTCTCTTCCTTTCATGGTAGAAGAGGTCCAATGTAGTCAACTTGCTAGGAAGTGGCTTTTTGGTTGCCTCAAGTGATGGTATCATACTAGGGACTTAGCATTGTTGTTGGCAGGTTGGAGATTCAGTGACAACAGTGAGCCTTCGTGAGTGGGAGGCCCACACTGTTGGGCCCATGCTTGTCTTCCATGCATGCCACCACAACCACTCTGCTCCTCTTCCTCTTGTGCCAGCACCCATGAGACCAATAACAGAGAATGGCTTACTTCAACTGGCTGAGACTTTTTTCTTTTACTTGGTTGTTTAATACCTTTTCTACTGGGAATGCTCTGGTGTTAACACACAAAATAAGGATCTTCACACTTCCTGCCCACTCTCAAATGTCCACTTACCTGCTCCTACCCCAGATCTCTTTGTGCCCAATCTTCCAATCTTTCTCCTTACAGGACTAGGACCTTGACCAGACAAGCCATTCATTCCATGCCCTGAATCCTAATTTAGCCTATCCTTAGGCCACTTTCTTTGGGTGCACCATCTACAGCACTTCCTTTCAGGAAGATTACCCCTTAGGAGTTGTCTTTCAGGACTGACCTTGATTGGGCTGTAATGCAGCTTCCATTCATTTTAGCTTGTACACACCAAAGGAGTGAAGGGCATGCCATTTCAAAATATGCTGAATTGGTATGTTGAATATTTCAAGTGGAAAACATTAGAGGAATTGAAGTTTCAGAAAGGGCTAGCTGTCCTGTCTCTTTTTGCATGCACAAGCCATAAAGATTGCTCTGGGAACAGTACCCTCCCCCTACTAGAGCAAGAAAATAGCCCTTATCACCAGAGACTGGGAATTAGGGGCTGCAGTGGACCTGAATACTAAGCTTCCCAAAGTAGCTTTTATCTTCCACTAGTTTTACAGCCCCTCCCTATACATCTCTTAGTGACTCTCCTAGAAATTTATTGCTCCTAGCCAAATCCTCTTTGTCCTGTCATTTCTTCTCAAATTTATTGTTCTTTGTTTACAAAGTATAAAATATCTTGCTTTGGCCACTTCTTCAGACTTTACCCTCTTGGGAAGATCCCCATGTATGAATAAATTTTGTGTGCTTTTCCCTTGTTAATCTACCTAGTGTCAATTTGATTTCTAGATCCAGCCAAAGAGCCCACATAAGAGCTAAGGGGATTAGGGGTGGAGGTGATCTCTCACTTCTCTACAATACATAGTGTGAACCCAAAATATCTGAGACAGGTCTCAATCAATTTAGAAAATTTATGTTGCTAAGGTTAAGGACGCGCCTGTGACACAGCCTCAGGAGGTCCTGATGACATGTGGCCAAGGTGGTCGGGGTACAGCTTGCTTTTATACATTTTAGGGAGACATAATACATGTAAGATTTACACTGGTTTGATCTGGAAGCATGGGAGAACTCAAAGTGAAGTGGTGTCGGCGAAGGAGGAGTGAGGCTGGGCTTCCAGATCATAGGTAGATTTTCTGATTGGCAATTGGTTGAATTATTATCAGAGGAAAGGAATATCTGGTTTATGATAAGGGGTTGTGGAGATATGTTTTGTTTTGCTTTGTTTTGTTTTGAGACAGAGTTTCTCCCTGCTGCCTAAGCTGGAGTGCAGTGGTGTGATCTCGGTTCACGGCAACCTCCACCTCCTGGGTTCAAGATATTCTCGTGCCTCAGCCTCCCGAGTAGCTGGGATTACAGGCACATGCCACTGGGCCCAGCTGATTTTTGTATTTTTAGTAGAGACAGGGTTTCACCATGTTGGCCAGGCTGGTCTTGAACTCCTGACCTGAAGTGATCCACCCACCTTGGCCTCCCGAAGTGCTGGGGTTACAGGCATGAACCACCGCACTGAGCCATAAATGTTTCTTATTAGACTTAAGATCTGTGTTGATGTTAATGTTGGAGGGGTATAATGGGGAATGTCCAACCCTCTCTTCCATCATGGCCTGAACAAGATGTTCAGGTTAATTCTGGAATGCCTTGGCCAAGAGGAAGGGTCCATTCAGATGGTTGGGGGACCTTAGAATTGTATTTTTGGCTTACAATACCAAAAATATTTATCTGTGAACCACGCTCAGAGTTTTCCCCATCTGGACAGTTGGTTATACTGGATAACTGGTATAGCCACAACTGTGAGCTAAAGAAGAGGCACTCCTGCCATAGTGGCTGGGCACAGGTAGGAATTGGGCTTTCTGTTTGTGCAGCTTGCCTGTGCCACCTTGTCCTGACCATGCTCAATCCCAGATGCTCTACTTCCATCTTATAATGAATGGTTGCCTGCTTGACCTTATAACCTGACGGGTCTGACAGACTTGGCTCATGATGGGTGATTCTGGCTGCATGATCACTTGATGACCCACTGTTGAGAGCTTTCTCTATCAGGACCTGGTAACATGCCAAGAGTTATATTTCAGAAAGCATACAGTCCTCTACTGCAGTGCATGGCCTTGCTTCAGGATCTCAAGGGTCTGTGGTGTAATTGTCCTGTTGACGTTTACATCTTTTCCTACTACAACCACCTTCAAATACACTAGGCTCTGCTGGGTCCTAAGGCTCAAGCAACAGGATAATTTCACTGCAGACTAGACCTGCTGTTGAGCACTTTCCTAACATGGGCCCTGCTCAAACCTGGCAATCATTTGTCCCCCCTAGCCTATGGGTTAGAGCAGTAACCCCAAGTATGAATTATGCTGCCTCTAGAATCTGAAGTCCTATTTAGGTGCTGTACTGCATTCTTCAGAGTGGGATGTGCAATTTGCAATAATTTGACTTTAGTTTGGATGGGATATCTTAGTGTTCCCTGAACCTTGGACCTCTGAAAATTTTATTGATGTGGCAAACACTGACTCTATTTTTTATTGTATTTTTTACTTTGGAGCATCATCATGCTAATACCTCTTGCTTATCTGGGGGAATTAACATGATGCCATTGATATATTGGATCAATGTCATGTTCTGTGGATATCCAGACGGTCAAGATATATTCAGACTCTATTATGACATGGGCAAGAGGGTTATCATAGCCCAAAACCTGCAAATGTACACTCCTGACACCTTCCATGTATATGCAAACTGTTTCTGCTAGGAAAGGAAAGAAGGGCCTCTGCTGAATCAGTGACCTCGTTTACTTGAAGCCACATTAATCTGCCCTAGCAAAGATACCACATCTGGTACAATGGCTGCAATAGGAACTAAAATATGGTGCCTTTTTTCAGTGGTATACTGTAGTTCTTCAGAATCCTTCTAATTTTTGTAGTAGACAGATAAGAATTTAATGGAAATATCATAGGGATGACCACTCCCATGTCTTTAGCTATTTGAACGGCACTAATTTTCATGTTCCTCTCCCACCCCTGGGAGATATTGTGGTGGTGTTTTTTTCTTTAAATTTACTTTATTTGCCTTGGGGAGAGGGTGAGATGGGTGGACAGTATCAATTGCTTTCACTTAGTCTTCCTGCATACGATGGCTCTTACCCCGCAGGTCAAGAACCCAATACAGGGGCTGGGCCAACTACCAATTTTGTCTATTCTGACTATATGTTCGAGGATAATGTAAATGACCACAAACTGGCCTAATAGGAGAGCTATATTGGTTCCAGGTATCCATGTCAACTCAAGCTCTATGTGCAATAATTTTTGAATTATTGTACCTCTTTTATCAGTGCACAGTTACCTACGTAAATAAACATAGGTCCTCTTGGAGGACTGGCAGATTCATTACTGTGCAAACCTTCCAAGATTTTGTAGCATCTTCACTCCTGGCAACTGGCTTCATCTTCAATTAATGATTACCAGGCTGGAAAACTGTCCTAGGTTTATATATTGGGCAAAGGATGGTGACTTTTTATTGGGCCAAATGCCGTTGGTCCCTTGATCATCCATCCTTAATTTCTTTTGATGGTACAAATAAAGTGTATATTGTTGTTGGCTGCTCATCTGTTTTCACCCCTAAGAATGCAATGGTTTAATCTTCATAACTCTCAGGCACCCCTGGTTGCCTCTCTGACCTTGCAATTCATTATAATGTTTGCATTTATTTAGCTTCTGAGGCATATGAGCAGCTCTCTGACTGCTACGGCTATCAGTGAACCTTTTTCATTAATTACCTTTTTTGTCATCAGCTCCAGCATTTGATGCTGGTTCTCCTCTTTTCAGGGAATTCCTTATAGCTTTGGTAAATATTGTTCCCTCTAGGACTTCCCATGTGGCATAACTACCTGGTGCGTTTTTCAGTGTACACAAATGTCCACTCCAGCATGCTCACTTCCCTGAGTCATTTAATCCCTTCTTATACCATCTGCCATGGCAATCCCAGCATTTCAGTCTGACTTATTGTGGGCCATCACCTTTTCCATGCTTCCAGGAGCATCTTATTATAGTACTTACAACTGCCATAGTCCACTGGTATAGTACTTTGTCCGACATTCCTGCTGCTCTGCTTTTTTTTTTTTTTTTTTTAACTTTCTCATAGAGTGTTTGTGGACCTGATAGTGTTCCCTTTCAGAGAGGTGCTCTGCACCATGTCCTCTTGACTATTTCAATGTTCAAGTAACCATATTCATTTATCCAATGAGCTCTTTTCTATAACGTTTTAAAATGCAATATTTTCTTCTTGGGCATGGATGGACAGTATTGATTGGGGAGCAATGACTCAGAGATTGTGGATGATATAACATCATTACAGTTTCTCACAGATGCAAATCTCTGCATTTAGCCTGAAAGTGACTAAGTGTACTATGAGTATGATATGACCTAAGGCTGAATTCAACCTTCATGCCAATATGGTTCCTAAACAATGGAAAGTTGAGTGAACTTGTCAATAAGATGAAGGAAAACCTAAGGGCTATATCTCGAGCCTTTCTATGGTTGCTCAGCTTGAGGCTTACAGGAGGGCAGTAGAAGTGTCTGGGTTTGGCTACGTGCTCTTACAGGCAGCAAGGATGGAAGGACAGAATGAAGCCTCCTACAAACTACACATATTCTGCAATGTGCTACTTTATACACTTTACAAGCTAATGCTCTCTCACTTTTCTGTCTCTCCCTCAAGATTGCAATTTTCCTCCTAAAATTGCCCATGGGCATTATAAACAATCTAGTTCATACAGCTTTTTCAAAGAAGAGATTACATATGAATGTGATAAAGGCTACATTCTGGACGGACAGGCGAGACTCTCCTGCAGTAATTCACGCTGGTCAGCTCCAGCCCCTCAATGTAAAGGTAACTCCAACTTCCTTTTCAGCTCAAGATTAAGTGAGTGGACGTGTCCTGAGAGCACTGAGAGCTAAGTTTCTTCCCTGTCAGAGGCAGCATGAAAACATTTGATTTGATTTATATTAAATAATCAATATATGCAAATGGTACCCAATGCAAAAAGTACAAAGGGCACACACAAACATTAATCTCCTCCATTTCTTTCTCCCAATCACAAAATTCAGCCTTCTTGGGGCAGCCCACACCTGGTTTCTTGTATATTTCCAGCAATATTCTAAAAGCATCACATTTTATCTTAGTGTACCTGTGGCCTGTGGCAAAGTTTCCATAGAAACTTGCTCTAGTATGAATATAGGCTCCCCTGAGTGAATTCTAAATATCATGAGTGACAGTTATTTCCACCAGAGTCTCATGCAGGGCAGGCACCACCTGCTATGATATAGATGGTGTGTGTTGGTGTGAGGGGTCAGGGAGGGTGAAGGGGGACTCGTAGTTTGCAGCAGTTGTGGGGACAGGAGGAGTTGAGATCAGGTCTGATTTTTACATGCACAGAAGTTTGCTGTCAACATGTGTGACTTTGCTGTCAAAAACTTCAGTATTTATTTGCCATCATTGTCTCTTTTGTACACAGGAGAATAATAGTCAAGAAGGAAATTTTTAAAATTATACCTTAAGTTCTGGATTACATGTACAGAACATGCAGTTTTGTTACATAGGTATACATGTGCCCTGGTGGTTTGCTGCACCCATCAACCTGTCACCTACATTAGGTATTTCTCCTAATGTTATCTCTCCCCTAGCCCCCCACCCCCCAACAGGCCCCAGTGTGTAATGTTCCCCTCCCTGTGTCCATGTGTTCTCATTGTTTAACTCCCACTTATGAGTGAGAACATGCAGTGTTTGGTTTTTTGATCTTGTGATAGCTTGCTGAGAATGATGGTTTCCAGTTTCATCCATGTCCCTGCAAAGGACATGAACTCATCCTTTTTTATGGATGCATAGTATTCCATGGTGTATATGTGCCACAGTTTCTTAATCCAGTCTATCATTGATGGACATTTGGGTTGGTTCCAAGTCTTTGCTATTGTGAATAGTGCCACAATAAACATACGTGTGCATGTGTCTTTATCATAGAATGATTTATAATCCTTTGGGTATATGCCCAGTAATGGGATTGCTGGGTCAAATGGTAATTCTAGTTCTAGATCCTTGAGGAATTGCCACACTGTTTTCCACAATGGTTGAACTAATTTACACTCCACCAACAGTGTAAAAGCATTCCTATTTTTCCACAACCTCTCCAGCATCTGTTGTTTCCTGACTTTTTAATGATCACCATCCTAACTGGCGTGAGATGGTATCTCATTGTGGTTTTGATTTGCATTTCTGTAATGACCAGTGATGATGAGTATTTTTTCTTAGGTCCGTTGGCTGCATAAATGTCTGCAAGAAGGAAATTTTTATACTTAGAATCTTGCAGCTATCAAAACTGTGAGTGAGAGTTACCACATTAGTTGGGATTCTGGGGTCACATACCTTCTTTTAGAAATATCCCGTCATGGAAACAACAGATGCTGGAGAGGATGTGGAGAAATAGGAACACTTTTACACGGTTTGTGGGAGTGTAAATTAGTTCAACCATTGTGGAATACAGTGTGGTGATTCCTCAAGGATCTAGAACTAAAATACCATTTGACCCAGCAATCCCATCACTGGGTATATACGCAAAGGATTATAAATCATTCTACTATAAAGACACAGGCACGTGTATGTTTATTGCAGCACTATTCACAGTAGCAAAGACTTGGGACCAACCCAAATGCCCATCAGTGATAGACTGGATAAAGAAAATGTGGCACATATACACCATGGAATACTATGCAGCCATAAAAAAGAATGAGTTCATGTCCTTTGCAGGGACATGGATGAAGCTGGAAACCATTATTCTCAGCAAACTAACACAGGAACAGAAAACCAAACACCACATGTTCTCACTCATAGGTGGGAGCTGAACAACGAGAACACATGGACACAGGGAGGGGAACATCACACACTGGGGCCTGTCAGGGGGTGGGGGGCAAGGGGAGGGATAGCATTAGGAGAAATACCTAAGGTAGATGACGGGTTGATGGGTGCAGTAAACCACCATGGCACATGTATACCTATGTAACAAACGTGTAGATTCTGCACATGTATCCCAGAACTTAAAGTATAATAAAAAAAAGAAATATGTTGTCATATTATATGAAAATGTTATTACTTTGAGCAAGTGTCGTAATGTATCTCAACTGTCTCTTAGATGAAATGGGAATAATAACAGTGCTCACTTCATAGGGCTGCCAGGAGACTTAAATGATAGCAACATAAAGTGCTTAGCAGAAGTCTGATAGGTAGTCATACTCAATAAAATGCTAATATGATTGTTTTCAAATGAAGAGAAAGATAGAACAATTAGCAAACTAAATACAGTTCATTCTTATTATCCGAGACTGTTATCATGTCCTTCTTCATTGATTTACAGATTTCTTAAAAATATGTTTCCATTACAGCTCTGTGTCTGAAACCAGAATTAGTGAATGGAAGGATGTCTGTGGATAAGGATCAGTATGTTGAGCCTGAAAATGTCACCATCCAATGTGATTCTGGCTATGGTGTGGTTGGTCCCCAAAGTATCACTTGCTCTGAGAACAGAACCTGGTACCCAGAGGTGCCCAGGTGTGAGTGGGTAAGTGGCACAATTCAAGGAAGGTCTGTGCTGTCAACCCCTAAAAATGGTGGCATCCCCCAGAGCTCTGTACCACTCAACAATGGTGAAATCTGACTTGTCGGGATTCATTTCTGAGCCACTCTCACTCAAAGAAACTCTTTTTGTCTTGAAGCATTCTGGTAAGTTAGGGGTGGCAAGTTCTCCCGTTCTCACTTGAGAACAGGAAAAACTGAGCCCTTACAGAGCGGGGTTTCATAGGCCTGGTAGTACTGATTCCTAGCTTAACTTTTGCTAAGCTATATAATACATTGTTGTTCCATTTCTGGATGGTCAGCAAAAACAGCATCTGTTACCATGGGGGCCTTCTGGACAGCTGTCTCAGTACAGATCCATGTTCCCCTGGGGAAGACTGTGGTGGGACCCAAGTGATTTCTTGTTTTCCCAGCCTCAACCACCAGTCTGAGGTTGGTCTTGGTTCAATCCTGTAATCCTTCCACTGTCAGGATCCACCCTCCTTCATGATTAGAAGAGAAGCTTCTCAATCACACCCACCACTTATATCTCTTTTAGGAGACCCCTGAAGGCTGTGAACAAGTGCTCACAGGCAAAAGACTCATGCAGTGTCTCCCAAACCCAGAGGATGTGAAAATGGCCCTGGAGGTGTATAAGCTGTCTCTGGAAATTGAACAACTGGAACTACAGAGAGACAGTGCAAGACAATCCACTTTGGATAAAGAACTATAATTTTTCTCAAAAGAAGGAGAAAAAGGTGTCTTGCTGGCTTGCCTCTTGCAATTCAATACAGATCAGTTTAGCAAATCTGCTGTCAATTTGGCAGTGATATTCATCATAATAAATATCTAGAAATGATAATTTGCTAAAGTTTAGTGTTTTGAGATTGTGAAATTATTAATCGTCCTCTGTGTGGCTCATGTTTTTGCTTTTCAAGACACAAAGCACAAATTTTTTTTCGATTAAAAATATACGTATAAAAAACTATTTTGTCTTTGTGGTCATTTAGGACTCTGTGAAATAAGCGTCCCTAAAAAACCCATAATACAAAGTTAATACATTTGTTTTACTGTTTGGGCCACAAATAATAGGTACTTGGGTTTTTTTGGGTTTTTTTTGTTTGCTTGTTTTTTTTTTGAGACAGACTCTCACTCTGTTGTCCAGGCTGGAGTGCAGTGGTGCGATCTTGGCTCACTGCAACCTCTACCTCCCAGGTTCACCCAATTCTCCCATCTCAGCCTCCTGAGTAGCTGGGATTACAGGTGTGTGCCATCAGGCCCAGCTAATTTTTGTATTTTTAGTAGAGATGGGGTTTCACCACTTTGGCCGGGTTGGTCTCGAACTCCTGACCTCAAGTGATCTGCCCACCTTGGCCTCCCAAAGTGCTGGGATTACAGGTGTGAGCCACCATGCCTGGCCATACTTGGGTTCTTATCGTGGACAGACTGCCTTTACTCCACAGTTTCATGTGTGCACAGCACTCATGTCCTCCCTGGTGAGGTTAAATGTCAACACACCCTTAAAGCTTCCCCCATTCTCCCGCTCTGGGGGAGTCACGCCTTCCCCTGAGCCCCTGTGCACGTTGTCTCTTTGACTCATGCCACATTTCCACTATTGCCTTCCATGAAGGAAGTTTACTTTTGTGTCTGACTTCCTCATTCCAACCCCAGAGAAGGAACTTCGAAAGACAGATGAAGATGAAGCCCACATGTCAGTCCTCTGCATATTCTCAATTCTTCTATCTGATTTGGTCACCATTTTCCTTAATATTAAGTTAAAACAGGTTGAGCAACTGCCCCACACAGGAAGAGATATCCCATATCAAACTTCCTTATATCTCTGGGTACTCTAGGAACTTTTATTCCTTTAAGTCATCACTTTTTCTGACTCTTGCTTCCTGTGCAGTCTCTTTCTCACTCTTATCCCAGCTCCTCTGGCTGTCTTTTCTCTCCCTGCACACAGAACTCTGGCCTTTTGAACATTGGCCTTTTTGGCTTAATTTTCCCAAAATTATGTGAAGGAAATGGCATTATGGCAGGCTTTCACTGAACTTTAGACGTAACAGAGGAGGTGGCGTTGTTGGAGAAACCCACTGCCATAGTTTGAATGTTTGTCCCCTCTAAACTCATGTTGAAAGTAAATCCCCAATGTGGAACTATTGAAAGGTGGGGTTTTTAAGAGGTGACTGGTCCAGGGGGGTTCTGTCCTGATGAATGGATTAAACCATTCATAGATGAATATTTCATGTGCTAATGAGAAGAGTGTATTTTCGCAGCTGTTATCACAGAAGTGGGACTGGTGGCTTTATAAGAAGAGGAAGAGAGACCTGAGTTAGTATGCTCAGCCCCCTTGCCATGTAATGCCCTGTGCCACCTTGGGACCCTGCAAAGTCCCCACCAAGAAGGTTCTCACCAGATGCCGAGCCGTGGCCTTGGATTTCCCAGCCTTGAGAATTGTAAAAAATAATTTTTTTGTTTATAAATTACCCAGTTTCAGGTGTTCTGTTATAAGCAACAGAAAATAGACTAAGACACCCACTTAACATCAAACGTATCTATCCATGATCTTAAAAGCCATTACCTACTAGGCTACTAGGCATTTCTTGGTTTAATGTTTATTTTTGAATTTCCCCTGATACAAGAATTTGTGAGCAACTAGTTTCCCTGAAAGGTGGTTCCAGAAAACACTATGAGTGAGTGGGCAGTAAGATGGAGAAGGGAAGAAAGCCCATGAGGGAACATTGTTGAGGGGGTTATTTCATTGCCAACTGGGACTCAATCATGCTGGAAGCATCTGAGAGCATGTAGAACCCAACTCTGAGTTGTCCTCCTCAGGAAGAAGACCTGGGTATTTTTCTGCCTATTCTCTTCTCTCACTGGTGAAGTTTTGCTCCAGTAGTAATGGCTCCCAGACCCAAGGGATCTACACTGTTGGCTGGCTGAGCAGGCTGCAAGGATGGGGCTCACCATCAGTCAGAGACACATGGGTAGCCAATGGCACCTATGGGACCATTTGCAGTAACCTCTAGAGTATGTCAAGGCCATATGGCCAGGATACAGATGGACTCTTCTACAGTTGCCTTTTCTGTATGGTCCCATCTGTTGACTAAGCACAATGGCATCAGCCAGTCTCTACTGGCTTACAGAAATATCACTAACTTTTTTGTATTAATGTTGAATATTGCAACTTTACTGAATTCATTTATCAATTCTAACAGTTTTTTGATGGAGTCTTTATGTTTTTCTAAATATAAGATAGTGTCATCTACCAACAGGGACATTTTGACTTCTTCCTTTCCAATCTGAATGCCCTTTTATCCCCTTTTGCTTGTCTAATTGCTCAGACTAGGATTTCCAGTATTATGTTGAATAAAAGTGGTGAAACTTGGCATCTTTTTTTTTTTATTATTATACTTTAAGTTTTAGGGTACATGTGCACAATGTGCAGGTTAGTTACATATGTATACATGTGCCATGCTGGTGTGCTGCACCCATTAACTCGCCATTTAGCATTAGGTATATCTCCTAATGCTATCCCTCCCCAATCCTCCCACCCCACAACAGTCCCCAGAGTGTGATGTTCCCCTTCCTGTGTCCCTGTGTTCTCATTGTTCAATTCCCATCTATGAGTGAGAACATGTGGTGTTTGGTTTTTTGTCCTTGTGATAGTTTACTGAGAATGATGATTTCCAATTTCATCCATGTCCCCACAAAGGACATGAACTCATCATTTTTTATGGCTGCATAGTATTCCATGGTGTATATGTGCCACATTTTCTTAATCCAGTCTATCATTGTTGGACATTTGGGTTGGTTCCAAGTCTTTGCTATTGTGAATGGTGCCGCAATAAACATACGTGTGCATGTGTCTTTATAGCAGCATGATTTACAGTCCTTTGGGTATATACCCAGTAATGGGATGGCTGGGTCAAATGGTATTTCTAGTTCTAGATCCCTGAGGAATCGCCACACTGACTTCCACAATGGTTGAACTAGTTTACAGTCCCATCAACAGTGTAAAAGTGTTCCTATTTCTCCACATCCTCTCCAGCACCTGTTGTTTCCTGACTTTTTAATGATTGCCATTCTAACTGGTGTGAGATGGTATCTCATTGTGGTTTTCATTTGCATTTCTCTGATGGCCACTGATGATGAGCATTTTTTCATGTGTCTTTTGGCTGCATAAATGTCTTCTTTTGAGAAGTGTCTGTTCATATCCTTCACCCACTTTTTGATGGGGTTGTTTGTTTTTTTTCTTGTAAATTTGTTGGAGTTCATTGTAGATTGTGGATATTAGCCCTTTGTCAGGATGAGTAGGTTGTGAAAATTTTCTCCCATTTTGTAGGTTGCCTGTTCATTCTGATGGTAGTTTCTTTTGCTGTGCAGAAGCTCTTTAGTTTAATTAGATCCCATTTGTCAATTTTGGCTTTTGTTGCCATTGTTTTTGGTGTTTTAGACATGAAGTCCTTGCCCATGCCTATGTCCTGAATGGTAATGCCTAGGTTTTCTTCTAGGGTTTTTATGGTTTTAGGTCTAACGTTTAAGTCTTTAATCCATCTTGAATTAATTTCTGTATAAGGTGTAAGGAAGGGACCCAGTTTCAGCTTTCTACATATGGCTAGCCAGTTTTCCCAGCACCATTTATTAAATAGGGAATCCTTTCCCCATTGCTTGTTTTTCTCAGGTTTGTCAAAGATCAGATAGTTGTAGATATGCGGCATTATTTCTGAGGGCTCTGTTCTGTTCCATTGATCTATATCTCTGTTTTGGTAGCAGTACCATGCTGTTTTGGTTACTGTAGCCTTGTAGTATAGTTTGAAGTCAGGTAGCGTGATGCCTCCAGCTTTGTTCTTTTGGCTTAGGATTGACTTGGCGATGCGGGCTCTTTTTTGGTTCCATATGAACTTTAAAGTAGTTTTTTCCAATTCTGTGAAGAAAGTCATTGGTAGCTTGATGGGGATGGCATTGAATCTGTAAATTACCTTGGGCAGTATGGCCATTTTCATGATATTGATTCTTCCTACCCATGAGCATGGAAAGTTCTTCATTTGTTTGTATCCTCTTTTATTTCCTTGAGCAGTGGTTTGTAGTTCTCCTTGAAGAGGTCCTTCCCATCCCTTGTAAGTTGGATTCCTAAGTACTTTATTCTCTTTGAAGCAATTGTGAATGGGAGTTCACTCATGATTTGGCTCTCTGTTTGTCTGTTATTGGTGTATAAGAATGCTTGTGATTTTTGTACATTGATTTTGCATCCTGAGACTTTGCTGAAGTTGCTTATCAGCTTAAGGAGATTTCGGGCTGAGACAATGGGGTTTTCTAGATATACAATCATGTCATCTGCAAACAGGGACAATTTGACTTCCTCTTTTCCTAATTGAATACCCTTTATTTCCTTCTTCTGCCTGATTGCCCTAGCCAGAACTTCCAACACTATGTTGAATAGGAGTGGTGAGAGAGGGCATTTCTGTCTTGTGCCAGTTTTCAAAGGGAATGCTTCCAGTTTTTGCCCATTCAGTATGATATTGGCTGTGGGTTTGTCATAGATAGCTCTTATTATTTTGAGATACGTCCCATCAATACCTAATTTATTGAGAGTTTTTAGCATGAAGGGTTGTTGAATTTTGTCAAAGGCCTTTTCTGCATCTATTGAGATAATCATGTGGTTTTTGTCTTTGGTTCTGTTTATATGCTGGATTACATTTATTGATTTGCGTATATTGAACCAGCCTTGCATCCCAGGGATGAAGCCCACTTGATCATGGTGGATAAGCTTTTTGATGTGCTGCTGGATTCGGTTTGCCAGTATTTTATTGAGGATTTTTGCATCAATGTTCATCAAGGATATTGGTCTAAAATTCTTTTTTTTGGTTGTGTCTCTGCCCGGCTTTGGTATCAGGATGATGCTGGCCTCATAAAATGAGTTAGGGAGGATTCCCTCTTTTTCTATTGATTGGAATAGTTTCAGAAGGAATGGTACCAGTTCCTCCTTGTACCTCTGGTAGAATTCGGCTGCGAATCCATCTGGTCCTGGACTCTTTTTGGTTGGTAAGCTATTGATTATTGCCACAATTTCAGATCCTGTTATTGGTCTATTCAGAGATTCAACTTCTTCCTGGTTTAGTCTTGGGAGAGTATGTGTCGAGGAATTTATCCATTTCTTCTAGATTTTCTACTTTATTTGCATAGAGGTGTTTGTAGTATTCTCTGATGGTAGTTTGTATTTCTGTGGGAGCAGTGGTGATATCCTCTTTATCATTTTTTATTGCGTCTATTTGATTCTTCTCTCTTTTTTTCTTTATTAGTCAGTCTATCAATTTTGTTGATCCTTTCAAAAAACCAGATCCTGGATTCATTAATTTTTTGAAGGGTTTTTTGTGTCTCTATTTCCTTCAGTTCTGCTCTGATTTTAGTTATTTCTTGCCTTCTGCTAGCTTTTGAATGTGTTTGCTCTTGCTTTTCTAGTTCTTTTAATTGTGATGTTAGGGTGTCAATTCTGGATCTTTCCTGCTTTCTCTTATGGGCATTTAGTGCTATAAATTTCCCTCTACACACTGCTTTGAATGCATCCCAGAGATCCTGGTATGTTGTGTCTTGGTTCTCGTTGGTTTCAAAGAACATCTTTATTTCTGCCTTCATTTCGTTATGTACCCAGTAGTCATTCAGGAGCAGGTTGTTCAGTTTCCATGTAGTTGAGCGGTTTTGAGTGAGTTTCTTAATCCTGAGTTCTAGCTTGATTGCACTGTGATCTGAGAGATAGTTTGTTATAATTTCTGTTCTTTTACATTTGCTGAGGAGAGCTTTACTTCCAACTATGTGGTCAATTTTGGAATAGGAGTGGTGTGGTGCTGAAAAGAATGTATATTCTGTTGATTTGGGGTGGAGAGTTCTGTAGCTGTCTATTAGGTCTGCTTGGTGCAGAGCTGAGTTCAATTCCTGGGTATCCTTGTTAACTTTCTGTCTCGTTGATCTGTCTAATGTTGACAGTGGGGTGTTAAAGTCTCCCATTATTATTGTGTGGGAGTCTAAGTCTCTTTGTAGGTCACTCAGGACTTGCTTTATGAATCTGGGTGCTCCTGTATTGGGTGCATATATATTTAGGATAGTTAGCTCTTCTTGTTGAATTGATCCCTTTACCATTATGTAATGGCCTTCTTTGTCTCTTTTGATCTTTGTTGGTCTAAAGTCTGTTTTATCAGAGACTAGGATTGCAACCCCTGCCTTTTTTTGTTTTCTGTTTGCTTGGTAGATCTTCCTCCATCCTTTTATTTTGAGCCTATGTGTGTCTCTGCACGTGAGATGGGTTTCCTGAATATAGCACACTGATGGGTCTTGAGTCTTTATCCAATTTGCCAGTCTGTGTCTTTTAATTGGAGCATTTAGTCCATTTACATTTAAAGTTAATATTGTTATATGTGAATTTGATCCTGTCATTATGATGTTAGCTGGTTATTTTGCTCGTTAGTTGATGCAGTCTCTTCCTAGTCTCGATGGTCTTTACATTTTGGCATGATTTTGCAGCGACTGGTACCGGTTGTGCCTTTCCATGCTTAGGGCTTCCTTCAGGAGCTCTTTTAGGGCAGGCCTGGTGGTGACAAAATCTCTCAGCATTTGCTTGTCTATAAAGGATTTTATTTCTCCTTCACTTATGAAGCTTAGTTTGGCTGGATATGAAATTCTGGGTTGAAAATTCTTTTCTTTAAGAATGTTGAATATTGGCCCTCACTCTCTTCTGGCTTGTAGAGTTTCTGCCGAGAGATCCGCTGTTAGTCTGATGGGTTTCCCTTTGTGGGTAACCCGACCTTTCTCTCTGGCTGCCCTTAACATTTTTTCCTTCATTTCAACTTTGGTGAATCTGACAATTATGTGTCTTGGAGTTGCTCTTCTCGAGGAGTATCTTTGTGGTGTTCTCTGTATTTCCTGAATATGAATGTTGGCCTGTCTTGGTAGATTGGGCGAAGTTCTCCTGGATAATATCCTGCAGAGTGTTTTCCAACTTGGTTCCATTCTCCCCGTCACTTTCAGGTACACCAATCAGACGTAGATTTGGTCTTTTCACATAGTCCCACATTTCTTGGAGGCTTTGTTCATTTCTTTTTGTTCTTTTTTCTCTAAACTTCCCTTCACGCTTCATTTCATTCATTTCATCTTCCATCAGTGATACCCTTTCTTCCAGCTGGTCGCATTGGCTCCTGAGGCTTCTGCATTCTTCACGTAGTTCTCAAGCCTTGGCTTTCAGCTCCATCAGCTCCTTTAAGCACTTCCCTGTATTGGTTATTCTAGTTATACATTCGTCTAAAGTTTTTTCAAAGTTTTCAACTTGTTTGCCTTTGGTTTGAATTTCCTCCTGTAGCTCGGAGTAGTTTGAACATCTGAAGCCTTCTTCTCTCAACTCATCAAAGTCATCCTCTGTCCAGCTTTGTTCCGTTGCTGGTGAGAAACTGTGTTCCTTTGGAGGAGGAGAGGCACTCTGCTTTTTAGAGTTTCCAGTTTTTCTGCTCTGTTTTTTCCCCATCTTTGTGGTTTTATCTACTTTTGGTCTTTGACGATGGTGTTGTACAGATGGGTTTTTGGTGTGGATGTCTTTTCTGTTTGTTAGTTTTCCTTCTAACAGACAGGACCCTCAGCTGCAGGTCTGTTGGAGTTTGCTAGAGGTCCACTCCAGACCCTGTTTGCCTGGGTATCAGCAGTGGTGTCTGCAGAACCACGGATTTTCATGATCTGTGAATGCTGCTGTCTGATCGTTCCTCTGGAAGTTTTGTCTCAGCGGAGTACCTGGCCGTGTGAGATGTCAGACTACCCCTACTGGGGGGTGCCTCCCAGTTAGGCTGCTTGGGGGTCAGGGGTCAGGGACCCACTTGATGAGGCAGTCTGCCTGTTCTCAGATCTCCAGCTGCATGCTGGGAGAACCACTGCTCTCCTCAAAGCTGTCAGACAGGGACATTTAAGTCTGCAGAGGTTACTGCTGTCTTTTTTCTTGTCTGTGCCCTGCCCCCAGAGGTGGAGTCTATAGAGGCAGGCAGGCCTCCTTGAGCTGTGGTGGGCTCCACCCAGTTCGAGCTTCCTGGCTGCTTTGTTTACCTAAGCAAGCCTGGGCAATGGCGGGCGCCCCTCCCCCAGCCTCGCTGCTGCCTTGCAGTTTGATCTCAGACTGCTGTACTAGCAATCAGCGAGACTCCGTGGGCGTAGGACCCTCCGAGCCAGGTGCGGGATATAATCTCCTGGTGTGCCGTTTCCTAAGCCCATCGGAAAAGTGCAGTATTCGGGTGGGAGTGGCCCTATTTTCCAAGTGCCATCTGTCACCCCTTTCCTTGACCAGGAAAGGGAACTCCCTGACCCCTTGCACTTCCCAAGTGAGGCAATGCCTCGCCCTGCTTTGGCTGGCACATGGTGCACTGCACCCTCTCTCCTGCGCCCACTGTCTGGCACTCCCTAGTGAGATGAACCCGGTACCTCAGATGGAAATGCAGAAATCACCCCCTCTTCTGCGCCGCTCAGGCTGGGAGCTGTAGACCAGAGCTGTTCCTATTCGGCCATCTTGGCTCCTCCCCTCGGCATCTTTGTTTTGTTCTAGATCTTAGAAGAAAGGCTTTCAACTTTTCCCCATTTAGTATGGTATTAGCTATGGGTTTGTGACTTAATGGCCTTTTTTGTTTTTAGGTACTTGGTATAATTTTGATTTCTAAAAATTTGCTGTGACTTGTTTTATGGCCTAACATAATCCTGGAGAATATTTCATGTGGTAATGAGAAAATGTTTCTGCAGCTGTTAGATGAAATGTTCCATTTGGTATAGTGTGTAGTTTAACTCCTAAGTTTGTTTGTCAATTTACTGTCTGGATTATCTGTTAATTGCTGAAAGTGCGGTGTTGAAATCTTCTAGTGTTATTTTATTGCAGTCAATCTCTCTCTTTAAGTCTATTGATATTTGCTTTATATATTTAGGTGCTCTGGTGTGGAGGGTATATACATACATACATACATACATACACAAACACAATTGTTATATCCTCTTGCCATATTGACTTCTTTATCATTACATTTATTACAAAATAATCTTCTTTTAAAAAATCGTTTTTGATTTGAAGTCTATTTTATCTAAGCATACGTACTCCTGCTTTTTTTGGGTTGTTTCGCATTGGTTACTTTCTTCATCCTTTCACTTTTAGCATATGCATGTCTTTATAGGTGAAATGAGCTTCTTGAGAACAGCATATAGCTGAGTCTTGTTTTTTAAAATCCATTCTGCCACTCTATGTCTTTTAATAGGATAATTTACCCATTTACACTCAAGATTATAACTGATAGCTAAAGATGTACTATTACCATTTTGTTGCTTATTTTCTGTTTTTTTTTTGAGTCTTTCTTTGTTCCTCTCTTACTCTTTTCTTTCATAGTTAAGTCTTTGTCTCTAGTAGTATCTTTTGATTTCATGCTATTTATTTATTTTTAATTTATTTTTAAATTTTATTTTATTTTAAGTTCTGGGTTACATGTGCAGGACATGCAAGTTTGTTACACATGTAAATGTGTGCCATGGTGGTTTGCTGCACCTATCAACCCATCACCTAGGTATTTTTTTTCACTGCTAAAATATTTTATTTTAAAATGTACCACAGTGAATGGATGTATCCATACTGGTTTTTATAAATGTACATATGCACATCCATATATTTGACAAAGTATATATATGTACTGGCTAAAGACCTATCCAAAAGAGAAAATATTTCTAGAAAGTTCATGTGTTTATACTTCATTTGACAATTAAAACTTACTTATTTGAACTGAAGTTTCAGTAGCTTAGCAATGACTAATAATACCAATGCCTGTCAATAATGACAACTAAATTGAGAACTGTAAATTTCACTGCTGTGCCTTGGGTCAAAATTTTCAATGATAGAATCCTAACTAACTAACAGTTATTCCTATAATGGGGTATATATTCAGAAGGAAATATATATAGCTCCTTTGTGCCCCATGTCATTTTCAGATTATGGTAACATGCTGATACAGCACCATGAAAGAACTCAAGGAAAATATATCAATGTAAGAAGTTGACTCTTAGACCTAGTGTTCTGAGGTCAGATGGGTTTGGACTGCCTCAATCAGAAAGATTAAGGACTATTATCAAGAATATGAACATTGGCTTCCTACATAGAGAGGAAATCAGTATCTGAGTTCCATAACAGGCAGTATTAAAATCTAACAGGTCTGTTTGGCCCATTGATAGATACTCAAATGGTATCTCCTTCTGGTTATGGATTTTGACCATTGATTACCTTTCTCAATGTAATGAAGTATTTTACAGTCAATCTGTGATGTAAATGTTGCTCTTGTCTTTCCTCACTTACAAATTACTTTCACATTGAACAGCTGTGAATTTTATATATATAT
Organism: Pongo abelii; assembly: GCF_028885655.2. NCBI lineage: Eukaryota > Metazoa > Chordata > Mammalia > Primates > Hominidae > Pongo > Pongo abelii. The sequence goes on along the minus strand of NC_071985.2, from coordinate 42,365,096 downwards.
GAATTTCATATATAAATATATATGAAATTTATATATATTTTCATATATAAATATATATGAAATTTATATATTTTTCATATATAAATATATATGAAATTTATATATATTTTCATATATATATATGAAAAGTATCCCATATTCCAGTATCACGTGACAACAAATTTATGGTTAAATTATTTAAGACATTTACTTTATTTTTCTTGTGGCCATCCATTTAATTAAGTGAAGAACATCAGTGTATTAAGAAGGTCCCTCTTTATCACATGATATTTCTAAGCAGATATTTAGGAATGCTCAGAAGATTCCACTTTCAGTTTCCTAAGGCCTCCTAAGACATAATTTAAAGTGGGACTTGAACAGAAACAAGTATCTTCAGACTCTAGCAGAAATCGTAGAAATAGTTTCTGTTTAAATCCTGGGAAACCTTAGATAAGGTATGTGAAACTGAAAAAAGATCGAATCAGCACACACAGATAAAAGATACAACAGATACCAAGATGGGTAAATGCCCAATTATTTTCAGTCCTCATAATCCGTACAAAGCCATGAGGCAACCAGTAGGTCATATCTCACTATGCAGCCTTTGAGGAAGATGTTTCCCTATTTGAAACACAAGAAATTATGAAAATATGGAGATGAAGAGGGAGCAGTTCTGTGCTTCTTGCTGTGTTACCTTTATTATATTCCTAGTGTCACTGAGACTAGTTTAAAAACAGTCTGCAACAAGAATATTCTCATCACCAGCCACCTTTTCCACCTTTCTTCTTTTTCTGTTGCTGTTTCTTCTTTGTTGCTGGAGCCCCTGCAGGTTTCTGACCCATCACCTAGGTATTAAGCCCTGTATGCATTAGCTATTTATCCTGGTGCTCTCCCCTGCCCCCTAACAGGCCCCAGTGTGTGTTGTTCCCCTCCCTGTGTCCATGTGTATGTGTTCTCATTGTGTAGCTCCCACTTATAAGTGAGAACATGTGGTGTTTGGTTTTCTGTTCCTGTGTTAGTTTGCTGAGGATAATGGCTTCCAGCTCCATCCATGTCCCTGCAAAGGACATGATCTCATTCCTTATTATGGTTGCATAGTATTCCATGGTGTATATGTACCACATTTTCTTTATCCAGTCTATCATCGATGGGCATTTGGGTTGATTCCATGTCTTTGCTATTGTAAATAGTGCTGCAATGAACATACACATGCATGTGTTTTTATAACAGAATGATTTATGTTCCTTTGGGTATATACTCAGTAGTGAGATGGTTGTGTCAAATGGTATTTCTGGTTCTAGGTCTTTGAGGAATCACCACACTATCTTCCACAGTGGTTGACATTTATTTTTTAATGTATCTACTATAAGTTTTTGTGTTGTGGTTTCCCTAAGGTTTATAAATATTTTATAGTCATAACAGGTTATTTTAAACTGACAATTTAACTTCGATCACAAAGAAAAGAATGATAGCAAAAACAAACTCTTCTTTAATATCACTCCTCCCCACATTTTGATGTCTCTATTTGCATCTTTTTATATTGCCTGTCTCTATTGTTGCAGTTATTATCTGTAATAGTTTGTTTTATAGTCTTCATGCTAAAGATATAAGTGGTTGAGTTTCTACAGTTACATTATTCTAAATTTGTCTGTAAACTTACTTTTACCAATATGTTTTATACCTCCAGATGTTTTCTTCTAATACGTTAGTGTTCTTTTCTTTCAGACTGAAGAGCTCTCTTTAACATTTCTCTTAAAATAAATCTGGTCTTGATGAATTCCCTCAAATTTTGTTTGTCCAGGTAAGTCTTTATCTCTCATTCATATTTGAAGTTAGCTTTGCTGGGTACTAATATTTGTGTTGGACTTTTTTCTTTAGTACTTTGAATATATCCTTCCACTCTCTCTTGGCCTGCAGAGTTTCTGCTGAGAAATCTGAAAGTTGTATTGGGGCTCTGTTTAATGTGACATATTTCTTTTCTCTTGCTGTTTTCAGTATTCTTTCTAGGTCTGACATTTGATAATTTCATTATGCTGTACCTTGGGGAAGAATTCCTCTTTGGGTTGAAGTGGATTGGTGACCTCTGAGCTCCATTCATAGATGAGCTCTGAGCTCCATGTACCTGAATTCTACAATCTTTCTCCAGATATGGGGATTTTCAACCATTATTTTCTTAAATATTCTTTCTAGGCCTTTTTGTCTCTTGTCTCCTTGCAATCTCCTATTATGCAGAAGTTTGTTTGATAGAGTCCCATAATTCTCATAGGCCTTTTTCACTGCATTTTATTCTTTTTCCTTTTTGCCCTCTGATTGGTTAATTTCATGTTTTGTCTTTGAGCTTGCTGAATCTTTTTTTTTTTTCCCTGTCACTCAGGCTAGAGTGCAGTGGTGCAACCATAGGTCACTGTAACCTTGAACCCTGGAGCTTAAACCACTTTCCCATCTCAGCCTCCTGAGGAGCTAGGACTACAGGCATGCACTACCATGCCTGGCTTTTTTAAGAGACAAGGAGTCTTATTATATTGCCCAGGCCAGTCTCAAACTCCTGGTCTCAAGCAATCCTCTTACCTTGACCTCCCAAAGTGCTGGGATTATAGGCATAAGGCACTGTGTTAGGGCCCAGCCTTTCTGATTCTTTCCTTTGTTTGATCAGGTCTGCTGCTGAAGTTTTCTGTTGGGTTTTTCAGTTCAGTTATTGCATTCTTTATTTCTAGAATTTTGATTTGGTTTTTAAAAGTTGTTCCTAGGCTGGGCATGGTGGCTTATGCCTGTAATCCCAGTGCTTTGAGAGGCCAGAGGGAGAGGATGGCTTGAGCCCAGGAGTTTGAGACCAGCCTGAGCAATATAGGGAGACCCTGTCTCCACAAAAAAATTAAAAATTAGCCAGGCATTCTGGCGTGTGCCTGTAGCAGTCACTTGGGAGGCTGAGGCTGAAGGATCACTTGAGACCAGAAATTCAAGATGGCATTGAGCTATGATCATACCACTGCACTCCAAGCTGGGTGAAAAAGTGAGCACTCCATCTCTAAAAAACAAACATCAAATAAAAATTGTTCTTATTTCTTTGTCAAATTTCTTATTTTGTTTCTGGATTGTTTTATAAATTTTATTTAATTTTCTATTGATACTTTTTGTGATTTCCTGGATTTTTAAAAGCGGGTTATTATTAATTATTTCTCAGGCAGTTCACAGATCTTTAATTCTTCAGGGTCTATTACCAGAGCTTTGTTGGTTTTTTTCCCTGATTTTTTTTCAGTCTTGTGTCTTTACATTGATGCCTGTGCATTTGAAGAGATGACCACCTCTTCCAACTTTTGCAGATGTTCTTTGGTGATGTTAGACTTTTATTATTTAACATTAGAACTTTATTTGCTGGCCTGTAGTTGCTTCCCATTCTGGGAAGGATTTATATTGAGCACCAGAACTTAAACACTTCCCTGGAACTAAATCACCACCCTTTCATTGTTTCCCAATCTGGGGAAGACTTATTGTGAGTACCAGAACTTATAGCTTGCACAGGAACTTAAACACAGACCTGCAGTGGTTTCCAGGTCTGGGGAAGACTTAAGAGAGCACCAGAACTTCATCACTGACCTTTCAGTTGCTTCCAGGTCAGGGGAAAGTTCCATGTAAGCATCTGGGCCGTGTGGGAAATCTGACCAGGGACTCAGGCCTTCCCATGGATTGTGTCCCATGAAGCACTATGGCACTATCCAGTCTCCTCTGTGTGATGCCCAGCTGATTTAAATGCGGAGTAGCCACCAAGATCCATATGCCAGTTCCCGTGATAAGCACCTTTTCCCCCCACTTGTCTTCAATTCACCCCAGGTGGTTCAGTCCTCCTGGCATTCCCAGTGCTTCCTGTGGGACAGGACTGCCGTGGGCTTCCCATGAAAATTCCCAGACCAGTGGGGAGATAGAATGTCCACTTCCAGTTCCCTCCTTCCACCTTGGAAACTGTGGGTCCAGGGAAGTTCTCTGTGAGTGGCAGTTATGTCAGCTTAGGGGAGACAGTGGCACAGTCTAAAATGGCCATTTCTGTTACCAGTTGTGGTTTTGTTGTAGGGGCTTTCTCCTCTTCTCTCTCAGGTTCTGGTGAATTCAAGGTGGTGTTCTTGTCTTTGAATAGTTACTAGCTGTACTTTTCTGGGGAGGAGTGGTGCTGAGGATCTTCTATTCCACCAACCATAAATGAACTAATTTCATAAATAAAATTAAAATTTCCACTATCCAGAAAGTCACTTTCCACACCATTTTATGAGCGGATAAGAATGGGTAATTATGTATGCTTATATTTTCATGTTATTAACATGCTTAAACAAAGATCCACCCCAAGTCTCAGTCTTTAAGAGTACAGAAGAAATAGTTGAGGTTTTTAAATATTAGCCCTTTATTTTTCCTTTCTCACCATTCTTTACTAATATAAAGGAGCAGTGTTGACTTATTTTCACATAGATTTAAATTATCCTTCCATTCTTTAATTTATCCTTTTATTTAAATCCCTTTTAAAAGTTATTTAAAATAAATATATATATATTCTAACAAATATTAAAACAATAAAGGTAGGTATAGAGAGCTTACCTCCATTATATTATCCATTTTTCTCTTTCCATTTTAAATTTAAATTTCTCATTTAAGATTTTAACTCTGTATATAATTCTATAAATTATAAACCATGTTAGAAACGCATCTATTTCTTGACCTATCAACTTTATTTATCTTTAAAATTAAGATACATTCACGTTTAACAAATTAGCATATTATCTGGTGCACACAGTTCCCTTTCCCTACTCCCAGAGAACCACTGTCATATCTTGCAACATTTTTTTCCTGATATTTGTGTTCATATTTTAAGGCAATGTTTTTTCTATTTTTCTTAAATTATTCATTTTAGCTGTTATCTATTGATTACAGACATATATTTAATCATCTTCTAATATACCACTTGCTTTTCCTTTTTGTTTCAATATAATTATTGCATAATTTTGGTTACATCAATAATAACTTTTACATGTTATGACTATGCAGTATACCAAATAGTGTTTTGTGAGTATGTTTCATTGCTTTTGTTTTAATATGTTGTCTATAATGTCCTTTTCCAGTAATGTTTGCTTGCTTGTTTTGTTTTCTGTATTTCTACTTACATTTCCTCCTAAATGCACCAAGAGATTTTTCAGTCTACCAAATCTATTCCAAATGTTGAGATATCATATGCTTTATCAATTCCTTTCTTATTCTTGTGCGTCTTTCTCCCAAAGTCCTAGAAGCAGACCTTGAAACAAGAATTAAACTGTAGGTAATTTGTTTAGGAGGTGCAGGAAACACCAGGAGAGAAAGGCAGTGAGATATGGAAGGAAAGTCAACCAAAAAGGATATGTTAGCAAGCTGGTTAGGATGACCACAGCCTCATTGCAAGGGAAACTGGTAAAGATGGTGAACTCGCGCCTCAGAGCAATCATAGCTAAGGGTAGGGAGCTGGGATATTTATACATACTTCCATCAGTTGTTAATTGAGGTCTGCTTCTGCAAGGTGTTATCTTCAGTTTATCCTGCTAATTGCAAATCAGAGTAGGCTTCGATGGTTGTGGAAAAAGCCTGGGTAAAAGGAAACAGATATAGGCAGTTGGAAGTTGTTTAGAGTGTGCTAAAGTGGCAGGGCGCTGGTGATACTGACAGGACATTGACAGGGCCTGCTACACACTACAACAAGCAATGGATGTTCTCAAATCTGTAGACTCGCCTTCCTGCCCTGTCTTTACTTTGTTGACTCATGTTCTCTTTCTTATTTCCTCATTTTATTGGAGCACATCCTCCAGGAACTGCCTAAGAAATGATGTATACGAAGTAAGCTATTGAGTGAACTCCTATATTCTTGAAACTGTCATTATTTTCACACTTGATTGATAGTTTGGCGGGGTGTAGTAGGGTGGGTAAAGTGTAATTTTTCCTCTCATTTTAAAGGAATTTATCTACTGCTTTAATATATTCCATACAGCTATTGAGAAGTCAGAAGACATCCTGATTTCTGATCTGATTTTTCCTCAACGCTGGAAGCTTTTAGGATACAATCTTTACTCATGGTGTTCTAAAATATCACATTGGTATACTTTACTGTATGATTTATTTTTATTTATTATGCTAATTCTTGATGGGCTCTTTCACTCTATAAACTCATGTTCTTTTATTCTGAGAAATTTTCTTAGAAAATGTTTTCAGTAACATTTCTTCACAGTTTTCTTTTTTCATGGGAACCAAAATCATTTGATATTGGACCTCCTTGTTAATTATTGGATTTAGTTATGTTTTCTGCCTTCATTCTTACCTTCAATTCTCCAAACACTTTTTTGGAGATTTCCTTGACTTCATTTTTTTTTCTGAATTTTTCAATTTCTTTTAAGAACATTTTCTAACATTTTCCAAAGAATTTTTAAAAATTGTTTTCTGTTTTTTAAAAAATAGTAATCCTGTTCTTTCCACCTAGATTCATTATTGTCTCTATGGAGCTATTTTGCAATAGAGAAGTATGATTTTGCTCCCTACAAACCTCTGCTAATGATCATTGGTCAGCAGTTGTTCTTTAAGAGTAAGGCCTAAATAATCTCATTTAAAGTTCTGTGTATGTGAATAAATTTTGCTGGCAGCAGGCTTACTTGCAGCATGATGGGACAGTGAGGCATTTTAAATTAACTTGTGGCTATAACAGAGAGTGTTAATTGTTTCCCTGTATTAACCTCTATTTTCACTTTAAGTAATAGAACCACTTCTACCATTTCAGCAGGGCACAGTGTTGCTCAACTTGTCCCTCCCTTGGAGCAACCTCCCAATAAATGCAACACGCTTGTCACCTTCTTAAAAAGGAAGCTTCTTGCTCTCCTCTTCCTCTTCCATACTCTTGAGGGATGAAATGCTGATAGGGTGCCTGAGAGCCAGCTTCTGCCTTTTTGAGAAGGACAGCATCCTAGGGGATATTAAAGCAACAAGGAGAAAAGGCCCTAGTCCCTAGTTGACCATGTTGAGCAGTACTGCCTTCCATCCTGAATGGGTTTTTGCCTCCAAACTGTATTTGAAAGAAAAATAAAGTTCTACCTGCTCTGAGCCATTGAGTTTTTGGTGGTCCTATCTCATGACAAGTATAGGACAATGAATATCCAAATACTAATGTTTATAGGTGTCTTCTTTGTTGCTGTCCAGTTGCTCCAGAGAAGGAACTTCTGCTTTTTTTGTTTTGTTTTTTTTTTTTTGCCTGTGTACAACTTGAGTTTACAACTTAAATTTCTCCTGTGCAAGATGAGGCAATTATGCTTCTGTACTTTTTAAAATTCTGTTTCTCCCTCTATTCCTCAGGCTATTTCCATCACCACATTACTTTTGCACTATCAACATCGAGAGAACTTTCTTTCCTGAAATGATTGCTCCTATCCCTAAAAGACAGCAGTTGCATTTGTCTGCTTGCTTTAAGTTAAATGTTTTTCTTTACACTGTGACTAACTAGTTCATATATTTCCTTCAGAAGTTCACCCACAGTGGTGCTGAATAATTACACCAGGAGTAAAAAATGTATAGGTTATTTGGAATGTGAATCTGGTGCTAAAGTTTAGTTGAGCCTGAGAAAAGTCAACTATGAAATCCCTGCTGCCAAATATCCTTCTTTGCTCACAAGAAAATAAATTAAAACGAAGTGAATTCTTTCTATTCCAGGTTTAATAACTGTGGGGAGAAAGCAATTGGTAAGCTAGAGGCTCTGCCCTAAAAAAGTTATAACTAAAGAGAGACTATTTTGATTCCATTACCATTTTATATTTATGGGCACTAAAAAAGGGGGATGCTATTTTCTAATATTTCTCTGAATTTAGGAATTACCCTTCCTAGTGCTGTTTCTGCCAATTTTTTTTTTTTTTTATTTGAGATCAAGGAAGGAAGTCATCCTTCCTTGATATATATACAGCCTTTGGGTACAAATTGTGTGATTTCTTGAGGATTGGACTCTTGATGGATTTCTATTTTTATATAACTATACAGTAAGCATTTGTATTTTCTCTCTCTAGGTATAAGTTACTAGTTTGGAATGTCCACTAGGACCTTTAATAAATGAGTTAAAAATTTGTCTTATGAGACACACCTATTTTAAGTACAGATTTTGGCTTTATTGCCCAAAATCCTCCTGAAAGGGTACAGAGAGTCCCCTCTCTGGGCTGGCAGTGTGAATGAGATCTGTTTAGTCTCGTGCATATAGTTGCTGTTTTTTTTTTTTTCTTTTTTTTTATTATTATTATACTTTAGGTTTTATGGAACATGTGCGCAATGTGCAGGTTAGTTACATATGTATACATGTGCCATGCTGGTGTGCTGCACCCACTAACTCGTCATCTAGCATTAGGTATATCTCCCAATGCTATCCCTCCCCTCTCCCCCCACCCCACAACAGTCCCCGAAGTGTGATGTTCCCCTTCCTGTGTCCATGTGTTCTCATTGTTCAATTCCCACCTATGAGTGAGAATATGTGGTGTTTCGTTTTTTGTTCTTACGATAGTTTACTGAGAATGATGACTTCCAGTTTCATCCATGTCCCTACGAAGGACATGAACTCATCATTTTTTATGGCTGCATAGTATTCCATGGTGTATATGTGCCACATTTTCTTAATCCAGTCTATCATTATTGGACATTTGGTTTGGTTCCAAGTCTTTGCTATTGTGAATAATGCCGCAATAAACATACGTGTGCATGTGTCTTTATAGCAGCATGATTTATAGTCCTTTGGGTATATACCCAGTAATGGGATGGCTGGGTCAAATGGAATTTCTAGTTCTAGATCCCTGAGGAATCACCACACTGACTTCCACAAGGGTTGAACTAGTTTACAGTCCCACCAACAGTGTAAAAGTGTTCCTGTTTCTCCACATCCTCTCCAGCAACTGTTGTTCCCTGACTTTTTAATGATTGCCATTCTAACTGGTGTGAGATGGTATCTCATTGTAGTTTTGATTTGCATTTCTCTGATGGCCAGTGATGACGACCATTTTTTCATGTGTCTTTTGGCTGCATAAATGTCTTCTTTTGAGAAGTGTCTGTTCATGTCCTTCGCCCAATTTTTGATGGGGTTGTTTGTTTTTTTCTTGTAAATTTGTTGGAGTTCATTGTAGATTCTGGATATTAGCCCTTTGTCAGATGAGTAGGTTGCGAAAATTTTCTCCCATTTTGTAGGTTGCCTGTTCACTCTGATGGTAGTTTCCTTTGCTGTGCAGAAGCTCTTTAGTTTAATTAGATCCCATTTGTCAATTTTGGCTTTTGTTGCCATTGCTTTTGGTGTTTTAGACATGAAGTCCTTGCCCATGCCTATGTCCTGAATGGTAATGCCTAGGTTTTCTTCTAGGGTTTTTATGGTTTTAGGTCTAACGTTTAAGTCTTTAATCCATCTTGAATTGATTTTTGTATAAGGTGTAAGGAAAGGATCCAGTTTCAGCTTTCTACATATGGCTAGCCAGTTTTCCCAGCACCATTTATTAAATAGGGAATCCTTTCCCCATTTCTTGTTTTTCTCAGGTTTGTCAAAGATCAGATAGTTGTAGATATGCGGCATTATTTCTGAGGGCTCTGTTCTGTTCCATTGATCTATATCTCTGTTTTGGTAGCAGTACCATGCTGTTTTGGTTACTGTAGCCTTGTAGTATTGTTTGAAGTCAGGTAGCGTGATGCCTCCAGCTTTGTTCTTTTGGCTTAGGATTGACTTGGCGATGCGGGCTCTTTTTTGGTTCCATATGAACTTTAAAGTAGTTTTTTCCAATTCTGTGAAGAAAGTCATTGGTAGCTTGATGGGGATGGCATTGAATCTGTAAATTACCTTGGGCAGTATGGCCATTTTCATGATATTGATTCTTCCTACCCATGAGCATGGAAAGTTCTTCATTTGTTTGTATCCTCTTTTATTTCATGGAGCAGTGGTTTGTAGTTCTCCTTGAAGAGGTCCTTCACATCCCTTGTAAGTTGGATTCCTAGGTATTTTATTCTCTTTGAAGCAATCGTGAATGGGAGTTCACTCATGATTTGGCTCTCTGTTTGTCTGTTATTGGTGTATAAGAATGCTTGTGATTTTTGTACATTGATTTTGCATCCTGAGACTTTGCTGAAGTTGCTTATCAGCTTAAGGAGATTTTGGGCTGAGACAATGGGGTTTTCTAGATATACAATCATGTCGTCTGCAAACAGGGACAATTTGACTTCCTCTTTTCCTAATTGAATACCCTTTATTTCCTTCTCCTGCCTAATTGCCCTGGCCAGAACTTCCAACACTATGTTGAATAGGAGTGGTGAGAGAGGGCATCCCTGTCTTGTGCCAGTTTTCGAAGGGAATGCTTCCAGTTTTTGCCCACTCAGTATGATATTGGCTGTGGGTTTGTCATAGATAGCTCTTATTATTTTGAGATACGTCCCATCAATACCTAATTTATTGAGAGTTTTTAGCATGAAGGGTTGTCGAATTGTGTCAAAGGCCTTTTCTGCATCTATTGAGATAATCATGTGGTTTTTGTCTTTGGTTCTGTTTATATGCTGGATTACATTTATTGATTTGCGTATATTGAACCAGCCTTGCATCCCAGGGATGAAGCCCACTTGATCATGGTGGATAAGCTTTTTGATGTGCTGCTGGATTCGGTTTGCCAGTATTTTATTGAGGATGTTTGCATCAATGTTTATCAAGGATATTGGTCTAAAATTCTCTTTTTTGGTTGTGTCTCTGCCCGGCTTTGGTATCAGGATGATGCTGGCCTCATAAAATGAGTTAGGGAGGATTCCCTCTTTTTCTATTGATTGGAATAGTTTCAGAAGGAATGGTACCAGTTCCTCCTTGTACCTCTGGTAGAATTCGGCTGTGAACCCATCTGGTCCTGGACTTTTTTTGGTTGGTAAGCTATTGATTATTGCCACAATTTCAGCTCCTGTTATTGGTCTATTCAGAGATTCAACTTCTTCCTGGTTTAGTCTTGGGAGGGTGTATGTGTTGAGGAATTTATCCATTTCTTCTAGATTTTCTAGTTTATTTGCGTAGAGGTGTTTGTAGTATTCTCTGATGGTAGTTTGTATTTCTGTGGGATCGGTGGTGATATCCCCTTTATCATTTTTTATTGCATCTATTTGATTCTTCTCTCTTTTTTTCTTTATTAATCTTGCTAGCAGTCTATCAATTTTGTTGATCCTTTCAAAAAACCAGATCCTGGATTCATTAATTTTTTGAAGGGTTTTTTGTGTCTCTATTTCCTTCAGTTCTGCTCTGATTTTAGTTATTTCTTGCCTTCTGCTAGCTTTTGAATGTGTTTGCTCTTGCTTTTCTAGTTCTTTTAATTGTGATGTTAGGGTGTCAATTCTGGATCTTTCCTGCTTTCTCTTATGGGCATTTAGTGCTATAAATTTCCCTCTACACACTGCTTTGAATGCATCCCAGAGATCCTGGTATGTTGTGTCTTGGTTCTCGTTGGTTTCAAAGAACATCTTTATTTCTGCCTTCATTTCGTTATGTACCCAGTAGTCATTCAGGAGCAGGTTGTTCAGTTTCCATGTAGTTGAGCGGTTTTGAGTGAGATTCTTAATCCTGAGTTCTAGCTTGATTGCACTGTGATCTGAGAGATAGTTTGTTATAATTTCTGTTCTTTTGCATTTACTGAGGAGAGCTTTACTTCCAAGTATGTGGTCAATTTTGGAATAGGTGTGGTGTGGTGCTGAAAGAAATGTATATTCTGTTGATTTGGGGTGGAGAGTTCTGTAGATGTCTATTAGGTCCGCTTGGTGCAGAGCTGAGTTCAATTCCTGGGTATCCTTGTTGACTTTCTGTCTCGTTGATCTGTCTAATGTTGACAGTGGGGTGTTAAAGTCTCCCATTATTAATGTGTGGGAGTCTAAGTCTCTTTGTAGGTCACTCAGGACTTGCTTTATGAATCTGGGTGCTCCTGTATTGGGTGCATATATATTTAGGATAGTTAGCTCTTCTTGTTGAATTGATCCCTTTACCATTATGTAATGGCCTTCTTTGTCTCTTTTGATCTTTGTTGGTTTAAAGTCTGTTTTATCAGAGACTAGGATTGCAACCCCTGCCTTTTTTTGTTTTCCATTTGCTTGGTAGATCTTCCTCCATCCTTTTATTTTGAGCCTATGTGTGTCTCTGCATGTGAGATGGGTTTCCTGAATACAGCACACTGATGGGTCTTGAGTCTTTATGCAATTTGCCAGTCTGTGTCTTTTAATTGGAGCATTTAGTCCATTTACATTTAAAGTTAATATTGTTATGTGTGAATTTGATCCTGTCATTATGATGTTAGCTGGTTATTTTGCTCGTTAGTTGATGCAGTCTCTTCCTAGTCTCGATGGTCTTTACATTTTGGCATGATTTTGCAGTGGCTGGTACCGGTTGTGCCTTTCCATGTTTAGGGCTTCCTTCAGGAGCTCTTTTAGGGCAGGCCTGGTGGTGACAAAATCTCTCAGCATTTGCTTGTCTATAAAGGATTTTATTTCTCCTTCACTTATGAAGCTTAGTTTGGCTGGATATGAAATTCTGGATTGAAAATTCTTTTCTTTAAGAATGTTGAATATTGGCCCCCACTCTCTTCTGGCTTGTAGGGTTTCTGCCGAGAGATCTGCTGTTAGTCTGATGGGCTTCCCTTTGAGGGTAACCCGACCTTTCTCTCTGGCTGCACTTAACATTTTTTCCTTCATTTCAACTTTGGTAAATCCTACAATTATGTGTCTTGGAGTTGCTCTTCTCGAGGAGTATCTTTGTGGCATTCTCTGTATTTCCTGAATATGAATGTTGGCCTGCCTTGCTAGATTGGGGAAGTTCTCCTGGATAATATCCTGCAGAGTGTTTTCCAACTTGGTTCCATTCTCCCCGTCACTTTCAGGTACACCAATCAGACGTAGATTTGGTCTTTTCACATAGTCTCACATTTCTTGGAGGCTTTGCTCGTTTCTTTTTATTCTTTTTTCTCTAAACTTCCCTTCTCGCTTCATTTCATTCATTTCATCTTCCATGGCTGATACCCTTTCTTCCGTTTGATCGCATCGGCTCCTGAGGGTTCTGCATTCTTCACATAGTTCTCGAGCCTTGGTTTTCAGCTCCATCAGCTCCTTTAAGCACTTCTCTGTATTGGTTATTCTAGTTATACATTCTTCTAAATTTTTTTCAAAGTTTTCAACTTCTTTGCCTTTGGTTTGAATATCCTCCTGTAGCTCGGAGTAATTTGATCGTCTGAAGCCTTCTTCTCTCAGCTCGTGAAAGTCATTCTCCATCCAGCTTTGTTCCATTGCTGGTGAGGAACTGCATTCCTTTGGAGGAGGAGAGGCACTCTGCTTTTTAGAGTTTCCAGTTTTTCTGCTCTGTTTTTTCCCCATCTTTGTGGTTTTATCTACTTTTGGTCTTTGATGATGGTGATGTACAGATGGGTTTTTGGAGTGGATGTCCTTTCTGTTAGTTTTCCTTCTAACAGACAGGACCCTCAGCTGCAGGTCTGTTGGAGTACCCGGCCGGCCGTGTGAGGTGTCAGTCTGCCCCTGCTGGGGGGTGCCTCCCGGTTACGCTGCTCGGGGGTCAGGGGTCAGGGACCCACTTGAGGAGGCAGTCTGCCCGTTCTCAGATCTCCAGCTGCGTGCTGGGAGAACCACTGCTCTCCTCAAAGCTCAGATGGAAATGCAGAAATCACCCGTCTTCTGCGTCACTCACGCTGGGAGCTGTAGACCGGAGGTGTTCCTATTTGGCCACCTTGGCTCCTCCCCTGTTTCTGCCAATTTTAACCAATAAGTGACCTTTTGATACTGAGTCTGTTTGCATATTTAGGGATGTAGTGAATTCTCCTTTATTTAAAAAATAATACTCTTTATTCAAAATGTAAATACACTGAATAGATTATGTAATTAAAAATTATTTTCATAAAATTATTTTCCCTCAGAAACTTTATATGCCATCTATCTCAATACCAAATAGAAGCTTATTACAAGTTTTAGATTATCCCAAAATGTCTACGTGTCAGCCTGGGTCCAATCAGGAGATAGAAACCATAGAATGATTTAAATAGAGGAAATTTAATATACAGAATTACTAAACTCTGATAAAAAAGTAAGTATAAAATTTAAGAAAACTCTGTATGGTATTCTAGGGCTGAGACAGGGTACTCAAGGGAGACAAACTGCAATGAGGTGCCCCTTCCCAAGGCTGGGGTTTAGACTTCATTAAAAAAGGTATAGTAGCTATCCACTGGATGCCAGAGAAGTTCACTAGTTGCCTGGAGAAGAGCTGGTCTGTGGTCATTGGGCTAGTAGAAACCAAATATCCAGAATAGAGGCAGAATATAGGTGAGCTCCAGCTGGTGGCTACATGCATAGGCCTGCAGATAGGGTTGGGGGTCACTGGAACATGAGCTATCTGTGAGGGGAACCACAGATAGTGGCCAGATGGGCAGGTGTGCAGAAAAGTGACCCCAGTAGCAAGCCTTCAAGGCAGAGAAAGCACACAGGCAAGTAGGTGGCCAGGTGTGAGGGCATGAAGAGGGAGTAGGGGTGCTGTTGTGGCAAGAGTCTTGGAGAAGTATCCGTCAGAAGAACCACGGGGAGGTGATAGCCAGCCTGGTCCACGACTGCAAGATTGCCAGGGGATAGTGCATTCTGGGAAGAGGGCCTGGGGCAGACCACCCCCGTGTATCTTACTAACCCATCATGTAGCAGCAGGAAACAGCTGCTCTCAATTGGAGATTGAGAATCTTTGCTTCCTGCAATGTCCCTCAAGCATCCTCTAATGAGAATATTAAACATCATTCTCATTGTAAAGGATTAATACTTAAGGGAATTTCATTCATTATCACAGAGCTGTAATAAATGGTTAGTTTGGATCTGAGAGGAAATATACTGATAACTGGCACGGCACGGATAACTTAAAGATGCTAAAATAAAAATGCAAAGTCAAACTACTCAAGGATTGCTTAGAGCGAGACTTATGGAAGAGGAAGTACAGGAAGAGTAGCAGCAAATTCACCAAAATTTAGACTTATAAGCAATTTTGTTGAGTTTATTTTCAGTCAAGGAAAAATGATTATATATTTCCTACTAGTTGATAAAAAGAAACAGTTCTGAAAGAGGAACTTATTTTCACTAATTAAAATAGAAAAACTTAAAATAGAAAATTAAAATTTATCCCATGGGCCATTTAATAAGAAACAGTGAATAACATAATTAGGACAATGCCAGTAACATGGACAATAGCAAAGTTGTTTTTCAAATAGCCAAATATACCAGCCTTTAATAAGAACTGAGTTGATCTATTAAAACATAAATTAAGACTGATGCTTTTACAAGAAGTTAAGCAAGCTACTGATATCCAGGTACAGCTACTAAAGCTTTGTTTTGAATCAAAGATAGACCCTGGAATACATAGAAAAATGAATGGATTTCGTCTCTGTTAGACTAGTGATTCCTGCATTTGCTGAACGTGAGAATAACTTGAGGCATTTTAAAAATAATTCAGGCATTGAAGCCTCATTAGATCTATTTGATTAGGGGATTGGGAATCTGCATTTTAGCAAACACAGATATTTTGGGGCAGCTGCCTCACTCAAGGTGGCAGTCTTTCTCTGGGACACCCACATTTATTGATTGGTCGATGCAGTGGTACAAAAGCCCAGCTTTACTTAATCCTGGACACCTTTGAAGGGCCAGTCCAACTTTAGAGGATGCTCTGAAGTCTCTGATGCAACTGCTTCAAAGTTTTGCTTTTCTCTCTTCTTTCTCATTCTTCCTTTACAGACAATGTTCCTGTAAGAATGCCTCAATAAACCACTCTGCATGCACATTTGTATTTCTTCTGTTTTGATTTGCTTGTTTGTGTTCTTTCCTCATGTGTTTGACAATTTTATTTTTGAGTGATTTGTAAAGAAGGCTTTTATATTTAAAACATGAAATTTTAATCGTTATATCTGCTTTAATTATTTAATTTAATTTTTTTTTTTTTGAGACAGGGTCTCGCTCTGCCATCCAGGCTGGAGTGTGGTGGTGTTATCATGGCTCACTGCAGCCACGACCTCCTGGGCCCAAATGATCTTCCTATCTCAGCCTTCTGAGTAGCTGAGACCACAGGCATGCACAAACATGCCCAGCTGATATTTTTTATTTTTACTTTTGTAGAGACAGGGTCAGGATCTCCCTATGTTGCCCAGACTGGTCTCGAACTCCTGGGCTTACAGGATTCACCCTCTTGGGTTTCCCAAAGTGTTGAGATTACAGCCATGAGCCACTGTACCTGGCCTTAAAATTTTATTATTATTTCATTTACTTAATAGTGTTTGATATATTGGAGATTTAAAAAATTGTATTCAAATTAAATATTTTTCCATTTAATTATTTCCACCCTCACTCTAATGCTTAAAAACATTATGCCTATTGGGAGGCTGAAGTGGGTGGATTGCCTGAGCTCAGGAGTTCAAGACTATCCCGGGCAACACAGAGAAATCCTGTCTCTACTAAAATACAAAAAGTAGCTGGGCGTGGTGGCGTGCACCTGTAGTCCCAGCTACTCGGGAGGCTGAGACAGGAGAATCACTTGAACCCGGGAGGTGGAGGTTGCAGTGAGCTGAGATCGCCACTTCACTCCAGCCTGGGTGATAGAGCCAGACTCCATCTCCAAAAAAAAAACAAAAACAAAATCAAAAACAAAAAACATTGCAACCAAAAAGTATATGACTCTCTATGGACATTTAGTGCTCCCAATGGACTTATTTAAAAACAAAAAATCAATAGTTAAAAGCAAATCCTCAAGGATTGTCCAGAGTTAGTTCTATGAGGAGGAAGTACCAGAAGATAGAACAGGGACATAATGAGAATTAAAGCAGACTGGGGATTCTTACCCCTACTTCCCAAGTTTGTTTTTTAGTTAAAAAGAAAATACTGAAAAATTTTATCAGCAAATGTATAACTACCTTCACTTCTCAATTGCAAAACTGTGAGAGGGTCTGATATAGGTGTGTGCTTAGTTTTAACCAAGTCCCACTTCTGAATCCAAATCTTTCAACAGTGTTTGAACACTAAAACAGTATGAATAGACATGTTATGATCCAGCATGTAGAAAACTATGGTCCAATACTGTACAGTATTTCCTATTTTATCCAGCTACTCAGTTTCTATCCTCCTCCAAGATACATCCCTAATTTATTCCAGAAAGATTTTACTTAACATGCCAGTCCTCTCAGTCTGTCATCACTTCTTACAGAACCTGTTTCCTCATGCCTCACCTCATCTTGCCCTATTCCTCCTTTTCAAATGCCATCATTCTCTTGATTTGTAGCAATCACCTTTTTTCTGTTATTTATAGTTTTATAAAATAAGTATGCATCCCTAAATAATCTAGCTGAGTGTTTGTTACTTCTTTTTATATATGAGATCATGCAGTATGTATTATATTTTGACTGATTTCTTTTGCTTACATTTGTGAGATTTATTTATGTTGTGTCTAGTTGTTATTTATTCATTTTTATTGCTATACATTATACCATTCTGTGACTGTACTATAATTTATTTATCCACTTTATTAAGGATACAATTTAGATAGTTTTAGTTCTTTGGCTATTACATAACTATGAATATTCCTATACATGTCTTTTGGTGTACACGCTTGTTGTGTAATGTACATATTCAACTTTCATAGACAAATTTCCAAAATCTAGGTTTATATCCTGGCTATGCTGCTTAAAAGTTATACGATCAGTAAAATACAATTTAGATCTTTTGAAATAATCCAGTCAAGGGGAAAAATAAATGAATAATAGTAAAAAAGAATGAAGAAAGCCTACATGTGTTTTCATGAAAGTACCAAACTCACTAGTAAGGTAAATTTACAAATCACAGTTAGAATACTCCAGTGATGTTATGGTGCTATGTAAATCTCTCAATCCTATAGTATAAATGTTTAAAGTCAAAACAGTCAAAACAACAACAGCTACAATTAGTGGCTAAGGAACACAGAATAGATAAAGAAGTAAATTAGGGCAAGAAAAATATAAATTGCGAGAAAGGCAGAAAAAGTCTAGAGTATTTTTATGCAACCAAAGTTAAGTTGATATCAGCTAAAAATGGTCAATATAACTATGGGACTGTTTATGTTTGTTGCATGGTTAACTACAAAGAAAGAAATTACAGCAGACACACAGATAAGAAAGAGAAATGGAACAAGTTAAACATCACAGAAAACCACCAACAAGAGAGGAAGCAACAAAAAATGAAGAAAGAAACAGAATCTATATAACAACCAAAGCAATTAATAAAATGGCAAGAGTCAGTCCTTACCTATCAATAGTAACCTTGAATGTAAATAAGTTAATTTTTTGTATTGAAAGATACATAGTGGCTAAATGAATAAAACTACAAGATCTAATGATGTGCTACCTATAAGAGACTCATTTCATGGTTAAAGTCAAATATAGACTCAAATTGAAGGGATGGAAAAAGATATTCCAAGCAAACAAAAACCTAAAGCAAACAGGAGTAGCCATACTTATATACAATAGACTTGAAGTCAAAAAAAACTGTAAAAAGGTCATTATATAAAGATAAAAAGATCAATTCAACAAGAGTAAATAACAATTATAAATACATATGCACCCAATCCTAGAGCACCCATATATATAAAGCAAATATCGTTAGACCTAAAGAGAGATGGACTGCAATACAATAATACTAGGGAACATCAACATCTCTTTCAGCAATGGACACATTATTTAGAAAAAAAAAAAAATCAACCCAGAAACATCAGACTTAAAGTGCACCATAGACCAAATGGATCTAACTGACCTTTACAGAATATTCCACACAACAGCTACAGAATACACATTCTCAACTGCACATGGAACATTCTCTAGGATAGATCAGATATTAGGCCACAGAACAAGTCTTGAAAAATTTAGGAAGGAAGAGATCATATCAAATAGGTTTTCTGATCACAATAATGTGAAACTTGAAATTAACAACAAGAAAAACTTTGGAAACTTTACAGATACATGAAAGTTAAATGACATGTCCCTAAACAACCAATTGGTCAAAAAGAAATTAAAAGGAAAACTAAACGATTTTTTGAGACAAACGGGAATGACAACACATTATACCCAAATCTATAGGACACAGCAAAACTAGTTCTAATTGGGAAGTTTATAGTAATAAACACCTACATAAAAAAGAAGAGAGATTTCTAATAAACACCCCAAGGAACTAGACAAACAAGAACTAACTAAACCTAAAATTGGTATAAGGAAGAAAATAATAAAGCTCAGAGCAGAAATAAATGAAAAAGACATGAAAAAAATTAAAAAGAGTCCAGGCACGGTGACTCACACCTGTGATCCCAGCACTTTGGGAGGCCGAGGCGGGTGGATCACGAGGTCAAGAGATCGAGACCATTCTGGCTAACACGGTGAAACCCCATCTCTACTAAAAATACAAAAAATTAGCCGGGCATGGTGGCGGGCGCCTGTAGTCCCAGTTACTCAGGAGGCTGAGGCAGGAGAATGGTGTGAACCCAGGAGGCGGAGCTTGCAGTGAGCCGAGATTGTGCCACTAAACTCCAGCCTGGGCAACAGAGCGAGACTCTGTCTAAAAAAAAAAAAAAAAAATAAAATTAAAAAGAGCAATAAAATGAAGTTGGGATTTTGAAAATATAAACAAAAATGACAAACATTTAGCTAGACTAACCATAAAAGAGAGAATGCTGAAATAAATAAAACAGATTAAAAAGGAGACATTACTATTAATACCACAGAAATAGAAAGTATTATAAGATATTATTATAAACAACTGTATGCCAACAAATTTTATAAGATAGAAGACATGGATAAATTCCTGGATGCATACAACCTACCAAAATCAAGTTATGAAGAAATAGAACACCTGAACAGAACAATTAAAGTTGAATTGAAGAGAAAATTGAATCAGTAATAAAAAGTTTTCCATCAAATAAAAGCCTAGGACCTTATGTCTTCGTTGCTGAATTCTACCAAACGCTTAAAAAAGAACTAATACCAATTCCTCTCAACCTATTCCAGAAAGATTGAAGAGGAGGGAATACTTACAAACTCATTTTGCAAGGCTAGCATTACTTTGATTCTAAAACTGGACAAGAACACAACGAGAAAAGAAAACTATAGGCTGATATCCCTGATAAGCATCGATGCAAAGATTCCTAACAAGATACCAGCAAAGCAAATCCAAGAGCACATTAAAAAGATTATTCATTATGATGAAGTGGAATTCATCCCAGGGATCCACGGATGGTTTATCATACTCAGATCAATAAATGTGACACACTACATTAACAGAAAGAAAGAAAGACCAACATGATATAATCATTTCAATAGGTGCAGAAAAAGAATGTGACAAATTTCACATTCCTTCATGACAAAAACTCTCAACAAATTAGTATAGAAGGTATGCACCTTAATACAATAAAGGCCATATATAAAAAACTCCTAGCTAACATCATACTGAATGGGGAAAAGCTTCATATACAAATGGACCAATGGAACAGAAGAGAAAGCCCAGAAATAAACTTACTCACCAAAAGCCAACTGATTTTTGACACAGGTGAGAACACATACTGGAGAAAAGACAGTCTTCAATAAATGGTGCTGGGAAAATTGGATATTCACATACAGAAGAATGAGACTAGATCCCTACCTCTCACTATATACAAAATCAACTCAAAATGGATTACAGACCAAAAAAGAGCCCGCATCGCCAAGTCAATCCTAAGCCAAAAGAACAAAGCTGGAGGCTTCACACTACCTGACTTCAAACTATACTACAGACTACAGTAACCAAAACAGCATGGTACTGGTACCAAAACAGAGATATAGATCAATGGAACAGAACAGAGCCCTCAGAAATAATGCCACATATCTACAACTATCTGATCTTTGACAAACCTGACAAAAACAAGAAATGGGGAAAGGATTCCCTATTTAATAAATGGTGCTGGGAAAACTGGCTAGCTATATGGAGAAAGCTGAAACTGGATTCCTTCCTTACACCTTATACAAAAATCAATTCAAGATGGATTAAAGACTTAAATGTTAGACCTAAAACCATAAAAACCCTAGAAGAAAACCTAGGCATTACCATTCAGGACATAGGCATGGGCAAGGACTTCATGTCTAAAACACCAAAAGCAATGGCAACAAAAGCCAAAATTGACAAATGGGATCTAATTAAACTAAAGAGCTTCTGCACAGCAAAGGAAACTACCATCAGAGTGAACAGGCAACCTACAAAATGGGAGAAACTTTTCGCAACCTACTCATCTGACAAAGGGCTAATATCCAGAATCTACAATGAACTCCAACAAATTTACAAGAAAAAAACAAACAACCCCATCAAAAATTGGGCGAAGGACATGAACAGACACTTCTCAAAAGAAGACATTTATGCAGCCAAAAAACACATGAAAAAATGCTCACCATCACTGGCCATCAGAGAAATGCAAATCAAAACCACAATGAGATACCATCTCACACCAGTTAGAATGGCGATCATTACAAAGTCAGGAAACAACAGGTGCTGGAGAGGATGTGGAGAAATAGGAACACTTTTACACTGTTGGTGGGACTGTAAACTAGTTCAACCCTTGTGGAAGTCAGTGTGGCGATTCCTCAGGGATCTAGAACTAGAAATTCCATTCGACCCAGCCATCCCATTACTGGGTATATACCCAAAGGACTATAAATCATGCTGCTATAAAGACACATGCACACGTATGTTTATTGCGGCATTATTCACAATAGCAAAGACTTGGAACCAAACCAAATGTCCAACAATGATAGACTGGATTAAGAAAATGTGGCACATATACACCATGGAATACTATGCAGCCATAAAAAATGATGAGTTCATGTCCTTCGTAGGGACATGGATGAAACTGGAAATCATCATTCTCAGTAAACTATCGCAAGAACAAAAAACCAAACACCACATATTCTCACTCATAGGTGGGAATTGAACAATGAGAACACATGGACATAGGAAGGGGAACATCACACTTCGGGGACTGTTGTGGGGTGGGGGGAGAGGGGAGGGATAGCATTGGGAGATATACCTAATGCTAGATGACGAGTTAGTGGGTGCAGCACACCAGCGTGGCACATGTATACTTATGTAACTTACCTGCACATTGCGCACATGTACCATAAAACCTAAAGTATAATAATAATAGTAATAAAAATAAATAAATAAAATAAAACATGAAAAGTGAAAAAAAAAGAATTTACTGAAAAAAAATAAAAAATAAAAATAAAACCCCAAACTACAAAACTACTAGAAGAAAATATAGGGGAAATGCCCCACAACATTGGCCTATTGACTTAAATGGAGATGAGTTGGCAATTCATATAATTAAGGACAGATGGCAATATGAAACCATCTCAACCTACCTAAGGTTTCAGAACAAAAGGTGAAATCCTATATTTCACTGAAAGTTAATTTTATATATCACTTTGGGTCATACTTCTTAAGTAACTTGTTTCTGAAGTGAACTTAGGATATGTGAGGGTTTTTCTCATTCAGGGGTAAGAATGACTTTATAGAGATCTTGCTTTGAAGAAGTCTCTGATTAATGAATGAATGACTGGAACCAAGAAACATAACAGTAATACTACTTATTGTTGGTGATTGTTGGTAAAAACCATACTTAAAAAATTCTGAATGACCCAATGGATTTTTGCTTTTGTTGACAGTTGCCATAAGAAAATCATATAGATGGATGGATAGATATAGATAGATATATGATTCATAGATAGAGACATCTCCAACTCTTTTCCTCTGTCTTGTCATTTTCTTGCTTTTCTTAAGCTTGCTCTTTCTTCTATAACTCTTCTGCCATTTCCTTGTTCAGATAATTTCCTTGGTTCACTTGGCCAATTGCTATAGTCTTCTTAATCAATCTCCCTGTCTCTTCCCTCTGCCTCTTTCAATCTACCTTGTATACATCTGCCATAATAGTCTTTCAAAAACACAGTAATCATGTCACTTAAAAAAAGTATATGTATATTCCCTAGTTTCAAGCTCCCAAACTTGGTATTGAAAACCTGATGAAACCCAGTTCTAACCTGCCTCTCTATCTTTAACTATCATCTTCTATCAGGAATTCCTTATCTTCTAATCAATCTGAAGTACTAATTACTATTTTCAAGAAATAACCTTTACCTTCTCACTGCTGTGCCTTTACTCAATTTTTACTATTGCCATAAAATATCCCACATTTAACACTCCAAATTTCACAGCAATATCTACTACCTCTGTACAGTCCACCCCAGATCTCTGGAATTTACTGGTCTCCTGAATATGCTCCTGTCACAGAAAATACAAGCTATCTTTTATTACAAACATTTAATGCCTTTCCTTCTACATTGGATTATAATCTCCTTGAAAACAGTTCCCATTGTATTCTTCGTAGTACTTTATGAAAGGTAAGAATTCAATGACTGTTTATTAAGTTGAGTTCTTTCAGCAGGAAAACACTGAAGACGCATCAGATCATGCACTCCCAGAGAGCTCCACTTGCACTCCTTGAGGGCTCCACCCTCGATAGAAAAGGAGAAACGGCAGCTTCACTCATCTCTAGGCTGTGGAAAGTCTCCAATTCAACTCTGTTCCAAATGATGCTGGTCACTGTTTTGTTGGCTACTGTCCTTGGTAAGTAGTGGGGAGACAGGCCAGGTGACCAGCATGCAACTGAGTTCATCATACACCCTATTGTAAGAGGTGTCTAAGAGATCTTTAACATTATGGGATATATTTGACCACCTGGAATTTGAGAGACATGCTATAAACTAAAAAAAGAAAGTCTTGTTTTATAGAACCTCCTGATGCTCCCTTTTAGAATTTTTCTCTCCAGGAAACTCTGAACAACTTAACATTGAAGCAATCATGACTTGTAATAAATGCGTATTATCTGCCAGCCTGGCCATGAACTCTCACTGCCTGTGTGGTTATTTAGAATGTAGAGGGGGTCGGTATAATTCTTCTGGGGCATTTGGAAGGCCACTCAGTACTTTGTTTAATTCTTGCCAGGGAAGTAGAATTAAGATTTTATTTTTCAAGGGTTTAATGATTCTCCACCTTGTGATGCTTTTGAAAAATATTTTATTTTTTAACAGGCCATTTATTCTAAATCTAAAAGGTCCAAAAGGACATAAATGAAATGCCTCCTCATCCTTGACTGAGGCAACTAATCTTGCATAATGCTATTATTAGTAGAAAATATGTTTCTGCTAAGGCAGGAGGTAGAGTCATATGGCATGGCATAGCTACCTATATTCTGAGCAGACAGATATGGGCAATCTGATAGAATGACGAAAATCAAGTCTATTCATTCACTTTCTAATAAATTAGCACTTATACAGTCAAAGACGGGTGGAATTTTTCTGTGTTTACTCATTATTGCTGTCATTATCATTACTCAACAAATGTGTATTATTTATCACTTACTGCGCTCATTGAACAATGACATAATAGGAGTTATGATGAAAGAGAAAATCATGGTCTCTGCTCTAGAAAACTTAGTACTAGGACATCGAGACATTGTGTCCCAAGATATAACTGTTGATGCTCCTTGCCATTTTTTTGTGTGTGCAGGTGACTGTGGTCCTCCACCCAAATTACCATTTGCTTCTCCAATAAATCCGTTGTATGATACTGAATTCAAAACTGGAACTACTCTGAAGTACACCTGCCACCCTGGGTATGGTAAAATCAATTCAAGTCGACTGATTTGTGATGCCAAAGGCTCGTGGAACTATAGCATCTTTTGTGCAAGTAAGTATCAACATTTATTTTTCTCACCTTTACTTTTTTTCCCAGAAAGTTCTTTAGGAACTTAATGAATTACTTAATTCATATGAAAATCTTCGATCAAAACAGTTCAGAATTAACATCACCTATAGTATTTAGAAGAAATCAGTTGGGAATACACTTGGACATATTTTTCGAACAGTTAGAATATAGCATCTGCTTCCCTTTTCCTTCTGTTTCCCTGTGACGAAGATCATATATTTTCAAGAGCATACATTTTTATGGACAACTGGTCAATAAATACATCCAGCATTATCACAGTGGTCTAACTGAGCAAATGAAACTAAGTGAAGTTTTTTTTTCTCTTCTTAAAATGTGTCAGAAAAATGAGATATATGTTTACATGTATTTTTTTCTCAAAGCAAAATATTAATGAGTCAGAATAAGAAATAAGCATTGAAAAATATCTCTAGGTCTATCTGGAAGCAGGAGTTAAAGTTAGTGAACCAGACTTTTTTTTCCCCTAATGTTCTATTTTGTGAGTAATTGGAATCATGAGTCATTATTTTAATTTTCCTCCTAGAGAAACGATGTAGAAATCCAGAATTAATCAATGGGATAGTGGAAGTTAAAAAAGATCTTCTCCTTGGTTCAACCATAGAATTCAGCTGCTCAGAGGGGTGAGTATAAGGCAACCTAGAAGCAATAATTTCCTTTTCAATTAATTTTTATAAGGAGTTAATGCATTTATATGTTTCAAAAATAAAAGTGGAATAAAAAGGTATACATCAATAATTCTCACTTCCACCCCATCCTCATTCATCCCATTTCTCTCTGCCCTCTGACAGAAAATGACATTGATTAGTTTCAGATTTATCCCTTTAGTGTTTACTTCTATAAATACAAGTGAGTACAAGTATTTTTGTCAATACTTTTCCCCCTTTATTATACAGAAGATACCTGACTGCATACATCGTTTCTAACCTTGCTTTTGTTTTTTTCACTTACAACATTGCTATGGACTGAATTTTCTTGGTATTCCCTCAAAATTCATATCTGAATCCCCAATGTGATGGTATTTGGAGATGGGGCCTTTGGGAGCTAATTAGGTCATGGGAGCGGAGTCCTCATGTGGGGATTAGTGTCCTTATAAAAAGACGTGAGAGAGCTTTCTCTCTCTCTCTCTCTCTGTCTATCTTTCTCTCTCTCTCTCTGCCATGTGAGGACACAGCAGGAAGGCAAACCATCTGCAAACCAGGAAGCAGGCCCTCACCAGAACCTAACTATGTTGGTACCCTGATCTCAGACTTCCTAGCTTCCAGCACTGTGAGAAATAAATTTCTGTTGTTTAAGCCATCCAGTCTATGGCATTTTGTTATAGCAACCAGAAATAACTAAGACAAATATGTACTAGAGATCTTTGACATTCATGCACCAAGTGTGTCCTCATTCTCTCTCTCTGTGTGTATATGTATGTTTATAGCCGTATAGTTTTCTAATGCATGTATCGTAGCTTATCATAGTTTATTTAATGATTCCTACTGATGGATTTTCGTGTGTTTCCAATCTTTTCCTGTTACATACAATGTCCTGATGCATACTTTTTATATATGTTATGTTATATGTATTAATATAGAGAGATGTTTGTAGGACGAATTCCCAGAAGTGGGATTGTTGGATCAGAGAGAAGATGCTTTGAAATTTTCCTAAATATTGCCAAATTGCTGTTTATAAACTGTAAAATTTTGTAATATAAACAAATGCCTGTGTCTTTACCTCTGTGATTTACTATTTTTGAATTTTTTGCCTATTAAAAAGAGAAAATAAAATCTCTGTATAGTATTTTTTAAGTTTTTTATTTTTTTCAGAACTCTCAGGGGTGAAAAACTTTTTATTTTGAGGTAAGTATAGGTTCACATGCAAATATTAAAAAAATACAGAAAGAATCCATATCTTTCTCTAGATGGCCTTCACATTGTCTTGGCATCATTTATTAATAAGTCTACATCTAATCCATGTGAGAGAACATCTTTTAAAAATACGTATTTAATTCTTCAGTGTATATTAGTCTTTTTTAGATGTTCTATTCAATGCTTTTAGTCCTTCTGTATATTCACACAACCAGTTCCTTTCTCTTGAATTTTTAGTGTGCAACATCACTTAGAGGTATCCGCCTGACTGTTCTGTTTTTATAGTTTTCCTATGTTTGCTTGTTTATATTTCTATATGAACTTTTATATTGGTTGATTTTTACTTTTAATCAATTGTATTAAGCTTTTAAATGAACTTTAAGAGAATAGACATTTTATGATGTTGCATCTTGCCAGCCAAGACTTTCCATTTGTCCTAGTTGTCTATGTGTGTGTGGCTGTGTGTGTGTGTTTCAGGACTGTTTTAAAGTTTTCTCCATTTACATTTTTCAATTCTTACGTTTAGTCTCTACTATCTTCTTTTATTTTTGTCTTATTTTTGAGATTGCAAATGGTGTCTTTT
Organism: Pongo abelii; assembly: GCF_028885655.2. Classification (NCBI taxonomy): domain Eukaryota; kingdom Metazoa; phylum Chordata; class Mammalia; order Primates; family Hominidae; genus Pongo; species Pongo abelii. Next base: position 42,337,826 of record NC_071985.2, on the reverse strand, counting down.
CTTCCATTATATCTCCTAACAATTTTTATTCGTATATATGGAAACTACTTATTTCTATATATTAATCTCATATCTCAGCTAATGCCTTGAATTTCCTTATTACTTATAATAGTCTATCAGTTGGTGATATGGCTTGGCTTTGTTCCCACCTAAATCTCATTTTGAATTGTAGCTCCCATAATTTCCACGTGTGGTGGAAGGGACCCCGTGGGAGATAACTGAATCATGGCGGGGCGGTTTCCCCGTTATTGTTCTCATGGTGATGATTAAGTCTCACCAAATCTGATGATTTTATAAGCGGTTTCCCCTTTCACTTAGCACTCATTCTTTCTTGCCTGCTGCCATGTAAGACATGCCTTTTCCCTTCCGCCAAGATTTTGAGGCTTCCTCCGCCACATGGAACCATCAGTCCATTAAACCTCTTTTTCTTTATAAACTACCCAGGCTCAGGTATGTCTTTATCAGCCGTGTGAAAACGGACTAATACAGTCGGATTTTCTTGGGATTTCCAGATATGTAATTATGTCATCTGAAAACAATGATTCTGTTATATTCTCTTTTCCGATTTTTGTATTTCTAATTCCTTTTTCTTATATACTTATGCTAGCAATTATCTCAAATAAAAAATCGATACCAGTTATTGTTCTCTTACTCTTGACTCTAGCAGAAATGACTAGCATTTTCTTCCTAAATTTAGTGGAGGTGTATCTGTACGGATTCCTGTTACATTGAACATTTTTGGCCAAAACTAATTGTTGATTATTTTTCAAATGCCATTTTAGTGACTATCAAGAAGATGGTTTATTTTTCTTAATAGATTTATTAATATCATGTATATATTAGTCTGCTCAGGCTTTCATAACAAAATATCAAAATCCCGCGGGCTGGGACAGTTCTGGAGTCTAGAAGTCTCAGAAAAAGGTCCCGCAGGTTTTGGTTCCTGTTGAGGGCTCCCAGCCTGGGTTTCAGATGGCTGGTTGTCTTCTCACTGTGTCCACACATGACCTTTCCTGGTGTCAGCATGAGGGCGCAGGGACTGCAAGTGGGAGATCTTTGTGGTGTCTTTTCTTATAAGGATTCTAATCTTACTGGATCAGGGCCCCATCTTTCTGAACATTAATTACTTCCTTATGCAAATATAGCCACACTAGGGGGTTAGGGCTTCCACATATAAATTTTGAGAGACAGATACATTCAGTCCATAACAAGTTATTCTATATTAATATATTTCCTAATTTTGAAGGATCCTTTTTTTCTTGAAATAAAACTATACTATTTGGTCATTGTATAATTTTCTTTTAAAATGTTCCTGGACTCTGTTTGATAATATTTTATTCAGGAACTTATTATTGATATTCAGGGTAAATTTTTTTTAAAGGCAAAAAGTCCTAGAAGACTGGGACTTGTCAAGAGCAAGAACAATGAGATGATAATCAGGAAGTTAGGAACTTATCAGTTCCTAAGGAACTCTCAGGTTTATGAGAGTAAGCCAAGCTCTAGAAGCCAGAAGAAAGATTCAAATTAGAGGTCAGAGTACTAGTACACATCAGTAATGTCTCTTGCTCATTTATTTAAAAGAAACTACATAATAAACTCAAGTGAACCACTTACTTGTTTTGAACTGCCTGATTTATAGCTTGTTAGGGAAAGAGTGTAAGATTTAAGCCAAGTCCTCAGATTTTAGGTGTAAAACTTGTTGTGTTCTCTTTTTATTCATTGCGGATGGGTACCATGTGATACAAAGAAAGAGCTTAAGTTGCTTAGACAAGCTAGAGCATTTTAAAACTGAACAAATAAGACCTTTGCTTGATATGAGAAAATGTAAGTTGGCCTAAATGGTAGTTAGTAATCAAGACAGCATTATTTTTTCATTTTAAAATATTTAATAAAAATTTGTTTCTTTTTTTCTTTAACAGGAGAAAATTACAGTGTTTATTCATGCAACATACATGTGGGAGAGCTTGGTGATGAGTAACTCAAAGGGGGTGATGAGAATTTGGGGCTTATATACCATTTCAGTAAATGAAGGGAGAAAGGCACTTATGGGAAACAAATTACTTTTTAGAAAGATAAATACATTTTCAGGATTACAAACAGGAGATAAGAAAGTTTGTAAAAATATATATTTAAAAAATTTTTACTTTAGGTTCAGGGGTACATGTGCAGGTTTGTTATATAGGTAAACTCATGTCGTGAGGATTTGGAGTGCAGGTTATTACATCACACATGTACTAAGCATAGTACTCAATATTTATTTTTTCCCATTTGTCCAAAACCTCATAGACAATTTATGTCTAGAGTAAATGAATTCCACTAAAATGTTTGACCTATCTTATTTAGATTTTTTTTAATTGGCTCAACCACCAGTCATTGTCAGATCCAAGGTAAAGGAGTTGACTGGAGTGATCCTCTCCCAGAATGTGTAAGTAAGTAAAACATTTTTTTTCCGACCTGACTACAGACCTAAACTACTTTAGGTAATAACACTGCTGTGAAATTTCACTGCTTCTTTTACCCTCCATTAGAATTTGCATGAATTTTCGGTTTAACACAATGCGTACCCTGAGTGTTTCTTTCTCTTCACTCACTCACCTCAGTTGCCAAGTGCGAGCCCCCTCCAGACATCAGGAACGGGAAGCACAGTGGTGGAGATCAAGAATTCTACACATATGCCTCCTCTGTCACCTACAGCTGCAACCCCTACTTCTCACTCATAGGCAACGCCTCCATCTCCTGCACCGTGGAGAATAAAACAATAGGTGTCTGGAGCCCAAACCCTCCTATCTGTGAAAGTAAGTCAGAATGATGAGTTCTGCTTTGATCTCTTTTATTTGTTTAAAAACAAAAGGAAGGCATATTTATTAGGGAAGATGGAATGATTCAAAGAGAAACTAATCACTGCAATGATGGAGTCATTCATTTGTTCAACTAATCTTGTTACATGCTGTATCAGTCAGAATAGCATAGGCTGTACTGCAGTAGTAATCAACACCTAAATCTCAAGGCCTTTATATAGTAAAAGTTTTTTTCAAGTTTCTTCTCAGTGCACTGCTAGCCTGGGAAACTCCCTAGGGCATCTGTCACTTATACGGTAATTCAGATTGTTTAGATCTTTGACACCTCCATGTCAAAACTTACACAATTAGTTCAGTGGGAGAAGAGAACAAGGAAAGTCAGTCTCCGGCTCTTCAGTTCTTTGACCTGGAAGTGACATATATCACTTGTCATTACAGCCTTTTGACCAGAACTAGTTCCTTATTTCTGCCTAATACAGAATAACCGGGGAACATTGTCTTTTGTTTACTTTACAATAACTGGAAATATGGGTGGACACTAATAATGTCAACCATGCATGCCTAAGGAGCAAACAAAACACCAACACCAGCAGGTAATAAAGGTAATAAAAGACAATGAAAGAAAGTACTTTCCCTTGGCCTCTCTACGGAAGCCAGAAGAGATGTTACGTCAATATCAGTAATGATTAAGCTTGCTGGTTTAGGACATTATTCTTTACTGCAAATAAAGTGCCTAAAAACCATAGTACCACATATTGTTTTGACTCAGTACAGGATACAGCCAGTGCTGGGGTGAGAGAGAGAATAATAGTGAAAAGACTGCAAGAAGTGGAAAAGGCAGGAGCTGAGGCTGCATAAGTTAGTAGGGGCCAGGTTACGAAAGCTTTGTCTGTCACTTTCAGGAGTTTGGAATGAAGGAAAAGGGAAGACATTAAAAGGACAATCTGAAGTGAGACAAAACATAACTAATAGGTACCTGTTGCAACCTTTCAGCCAGGAAGTGAAGGTGGCTTCAACTGTAGCCACAGCAGTGAGCCTGGAGGGAAGTTGAGGAAGTATAGAGGAATTAAGATGGCAGGATTGACAGGACGTGATGACTAACATGATGTGGGGTGAAGGCGGCTTGTTCTTTGCTTATGGAAGCGCAGCACAGATTTCCCGATACTCTGGCTGCCTCTGCATGACACCATATCATTACCATGGGTCACTGACCCCCAACCAAAATCATCCAGGAAATTAGGCCATTTAATGGAAGGATTTGGAGACATTGAGATTTGGACTTCAGGGTTTAGATATTGCCCATTCTTATTGATGAGAAAGTTGGAGGACTTTACATGATTAACATGATGGGACCTCATTTTGCTGAGGTTTCTGGCAACTGACAGGAAGTATACAAATCTCCAAAACGTTTTCTTTTTTCAGTGCCTATTAAATATATATTTGTATCAGGCCCTCCTTGAAGCCATGCCAACAGTTACAGTCACATCTTTACTGCCATTTTTCTCTGATAACTCAGATGTCTTTTGTACGTTTCTTTAGAAATTGTCTGTCGTCGACCACAGATTCCAAAGGCAATCTTTGTTTCTGGATTTGGACCCCTCTATACTTACAAAGACTCTATTGTGGTTAACTGTGAGGAAGGTTATATCCTCAGAGGCAGCAATTTAATCTATTGTGAAGCGAATAATGAGTGGTATCCTTCTGTTCCCTCTTGCGTATCCAGTGAGTATGGACTACAATGGAGTTCCAATATTTGGATCTAAAATTATCCTGACATAGGTGTGGCATGCTCATAGGCACAAGCCAACTCTACTCCCAATAATCATTTTAAGATAAATTAATACTTTTCTTGTTAAAAGGAAGTTTTTTTGTTAATAATCTCTTAGTGCTATTGGAAGAATTTCATATATATCATATAGTCATGAGACCAATGACTTCATAGATATTGTAGACTTATATATTTGCTATAAAAATTTTCCAGGAGACAATAGTGAAGTGTTTCAGTCTAACAAAATCAATATATCATGAGAATTTTTTGAACAATGGAAGTAAGATTCCTTTAAGACAGTTCTTTTTTATAATTTGCATAGAAATGCTCTATGGGCCAATATTGGTCTTGAGACCTTCATGTTGTAAATGCATACAGATCATTTATAACATTAATGATTTATTGCCAACATTTACTGAGCATTTTCTATGTTATAAACACTGTTCTAAGTGCTTTCCATCAATTAACTCATTCAATATTTACAACTATTCCAAGAAGTTGCTATTTTTTATCCAATTTTAATGATGAGAAAACCGAAAAAGAAAGATTAAGTAACTGGCACAAGCTCACATAGTTAATTGGAGGTGGAAGCCACCACTACATTGTGGTTTATCTAGTCTCTTCTGCTATCACATGAACTTAGGTGCCATTCAAAATGTGTAGTAATGAAATTCAATAAATATACAATTTGACAGACACGTATCCTCTCCTTGATTCACACTGACCTTTAGCATATTGTTGAATAGAAAAAAAAAATACAAGACGAAAGGCCCAGCTGCAAAAGTTATATGGGGCTTGGTTTGAGGCCAAAGAATGAAGTTGCAGATGATAGTGTCATGATGTCAAGAAGAATGCCTCTTATTTTAATTCCCCATTAGGCAATGAGATTAGAAAGTCAGTCTCATCTTGGAGCAAATTTTTGCTGTGTCTTTCTAGTGATCCTAATGCTTCCCCTGAAGACCAACCATTCTAAAGTACAGAGACGTGAAAGGAAAACTAACCTCCTACAGAGTTGGCCCAGCACCTAGAAACTGTCCCCTTCCTGCACCATGGCATGCTTCTCAGTACAGCCTCTCCAGTGGCACATGCATTTAGTAGACACATGCACTTAATAGACACTAGTCTATTGGGCAGTGGTGCTGCCGAGTCTTTTTCTGGAGTTCCCATTTCATCTTTACCATCTCATTTTTTGCTGAATGACTATGTTATATCCCTTTTTTTGTGACAGGCTCATGAGTCACTCTGCCATTCCCAGTAACACGTTTCTTTCACCCTTGTGCTTTCTTTATGAGTGAATGGTTGCACCGACCTACCGGACATTTCCTATGCTTCCTGGGAGAGAAATGACTACAACCTAAGTGATCACGAAATATTTGAAATTGGAACTGAGTTGAAATATCTATGCAAACCTGGCTATAGACCTGTTTTAGATGAGCCTCTGACTGTGACTTGTCAGGAAAATTTGACATGGACATCTTCCAACGAGTGTGAGAGTAAGAAGACTTGAACTTTGTTTTGTGTATATATGTGTGTGTATCTTCTTTGATATTGAAAATGTTGAGCACAATCCTTGAAATTTGCTGAGACTTGCTTCACTCCATAGCATATAGTTAATTTTTATAAATGTTCTGTGTGCACTTGAAAAGATGCATATTTTGCAGTTGTTGGGTGCAATGTTACATATACATCAATTAGATCTAATTTTAATGGTTTTGTTCAAATCTATTTCCATATTTATATTTATTTCTTGTCTACTTGTTCTCTCGGTTACTAAAAAAGTTTTGTTTGTCTTTTATCTTTTCAGAGTTTTTGTTTGTTTGCTTGCTTGCTTGTTTTGAGACAGGGTCTTGCTCTGTCACCCAGGCTGGAATGCAGTGGCATGATCTCGGCTCGATGCAGCCTTAACTTCCCGGGCTCAAGCCATCCTCCTGACTCAGTAGCTGGGACTACAAGTGTACACCACCACACCTGGCTCATTTTTGTATTTTTTGTAAAGATGGGGTTTTGTCATGTTGTCCAGACTGGTCTCAAACTCCTGGACTCAAGAAACTCACTCACCTCGGCCTCCCAAAGTGCTGGGATTACTGGTATGAGCCACCACACCTGGCCATCTTTTTAGTTTTTTCAAATCATTTTTTGCTTTGTACATTTTGAGACTACATTGCTAGATGCATACAAATTTAGAATGATATATTTTCCTGATAAATTTCACTTTTTATCATTATAAAATGACTCTATACTATAACTGTTTTATCTTTAAAATTCTACTTTTACATTAATATAGTTCTGACATCTTTATTTGAGTTAGTGTTTACATGGTTTATCCTTTTAGTCTTTTGTTTTTATACTTTCTGTAACTGTATATTTTAAGTGTATCTTGGAAGCAGGATAGAGTTGGATATTTTAATCCTACTTGACAATTTTCATTATTTAATTAGAGCACTTGTCAGTGTACAGTTAGTGTAATTATTAATATATTTGAATTTATATCTACCATTATTTGCTATATACATTTTTGTTTTACATTCCTTTTTTCCCTTCTTTTGAATTGATTTTAAATTTTTTTTCCATTTTTTTACCTGGTATTTACTTGGTATTTATTTACTTTTAGATCTTTTTATGATGTTTACACATAATTTACTACTTTTGCCTCTTCCCAGGCAATGAGAAGCCTTAGAAACCTTTAACTTGATTTATCCTGCCTGACTTATATGATTTTATTTTTCAATTCTAAATGTGTCTTAAACTCTGCATTATTATTATCATTATTACTATTGCATTATTAACTTAGTAAATCCAATTAGTTTACATTTGTTCACATAATTACTATTTTATTCTCTTCTGATTCTTCAGTCATATCTGTTATCCCTTTCTTTTGCCTCATAAATACTCTTTAGTTTCTTTTAGTGAGAACCTGTTGATGATAAATTTCTCTCTTTGTTTTTCTCAATGTGTCTTTATTTCACCTTAATATTTGAAGATACATTTGCTGGATATAAAATTCTATATTGGCAATTATTTTCCGTGGTCATGTGAAAGATTTCATTCCATTGTCTTCTGCCTTTAATTGTTTCTGTCAAGAATTTTGCTATTAGTCATACTGTTGATCATGTGAAGGTTTTCTGTTTTTTCTGATTGCTTTTAAAGACATTCTTGTCTTTATTTTGTGGCAGTTTTTGTCTGATATGTCTAGGTTGGTTTCTTTGTGTTTAGCCTTTTTTGAGATTTAGGATATATCTAGAATATGAGGTTTGATGGCTTTCATTGATTTTGGAAAAATTTTCAACTTCAAATACTTCAATATTACAAATAAGTATTTTCTTTGAGTATAATTTCAGCCCTATTTTCACTCTTCTACTGATACTTTGGCCACATTTGTGTTAAGCTTTTATACTGAATCTTCTATATTTCCTGTGCTCTTACCTGTGTTTTTACTTTTTGTTTCTTTCTCAGTATTTTACTATGAATATAAATTAAGTTCACCAATTCTCTCTTCATTGATGTATTATCTGATATTAATTATTAGTTGAATTCTTAACTTTATTGTTTTTTCAGTTTCAAGATTCCCATTTGTAGTGGATTTGTAGTATTGATATTGATTTTTCTACCAAAATTCTCAATGTTGTATTTTATTTCCTTCTACATAACAAAGCAAAGTGGCTTTTAAGTCAATGTTTAGAACTTCATTTTCTGGATCCTCTCAGATCTGTTAGTATTGTGTCTTGCTTTCTTTGGCTTTTTAATAACCTTGTCTGGTCTCCTGTTTGCTTGTGGCAGGTAGTAAGGGGCATTAAGGGCTTTGAATGACCCGAATCCAATCAGGGAATGTAATGATACAAGCCTGGGCTTCAATACTTATTATAGATAGTTGGTCTATTTTTGGTTTATTCTTACTTCAAGGTGTAGTTCTAAAGATTCCCAAGAGCTGTGGGTTACCAGCAATCAATCCCCACTACCACACACACATTGAGTTCTGATCAGCTTCTTAGCCACTCAGTTGTATTTTGGGGGAGGAGAATTATCATATACTTCTAGATATATATAAAAAAAGCAGCTCTACATTCCTGGTACACCTCATTGGGTATCTTTCTTTCTCATTAAAAGAACAACTAAGACAATTAAGGTCTTAGCACCTGAATTCTTTCTTCATGGATTAACTGCCCCCTCCCCACCATGTTTTTCTACTTGTTATCAAAGAGAAGGTGAATCTAAATTGCTTAGCTCATTACTGCCAAAATCAACACTTCGTTTTAAGGACTTCTAATGAAGAAACACGGTTGGAGGGAAATTAAGTAATAGCACTTCAACCAAACAATGGCAGAATTTGGAGAAGATGCTTGGTTTAACTCTTCCCTCAACTTCTTTGTTTCTTTCTTTCTCTTTCTCACTTTAAATTTTGGCAAAAGCACTTAACATGAGATCCACCCTTTCAACAAGTTTTTCAGTGTACAATATAGTACTGCTAATTACAGGCACTATTTGTACAGCAGATTTCTAGAACTTATTAATCTTGCACAACTGAAACTTTATACCTGTTGAACAACTGGGGAGTTGTTACCCCTCCCTCCTCCAGCCTCTGGCACCCACCGTTCTACTCTCTGCTTCTATGAGTTTGCCTTCAGATATTAGTATCTTCTATAAGGTGGAATCAGGTCCTCAGCCAAAGGTGTGTCCCCCTGAATGATTTACTAAATGTGAACAACATTTAAAAATTTTCTTAAAAATTTTTGTGAGTACATAGTAGGTATATATATTTATGGGGTACATGAGATATTTTTATACAGACATGTAATGTTGAACATTTTTTAATCCATCAGGGGTATGTTGCCCAACACCAGATCTGGAGAATATCAGAATCATAAATGAAAGGAGGTATTTCACTGGTAGATGTGTCTATGCCTATGGAGATTATGTTTCATATATGTGTGATGAAGGCTATTACCCTGTTTCTGTTGATGGGGAGAGTTCATGCCACACAGATGGCACATGGAAGCCTAAAATGCCAGCATGTGAGCCAGGTAAGAATATTGAGAGAACCTGTCATAATCATTTCCTAGATTCCCCAAATGATTCCACTTGGTTACACAAAAGATCAAAGTACTTTAACTGAATTAGAGGTTGTTCCTGCAAGAAGCATTGTGCAAAAAGGATCACAGATACACATCACTAGCACCATGCAAGGCAGCTATAGAACAAAATATGTTGGAAGACAAACTTACAGGAGAAATTTTCTTGTAAGAGAAAAAAGTAGAATTGATGAAGTCTTTCAGTCTCATTTTGTCATTTTCCTGCATGTATGCTGATGTTTTAGTAAAGAGGGACACTACCTCACAATGCTCCATATTTATAAGTCAAGGGAGAAAACATGATTTACATATTGTGTAACAATGGAAGCTCCAGGTTGAAGAAGTGATCTGTTAGGGAGAGCCTTGAAGCCTAGTGGCTGACAGTGTCAGCCTTTTCTTTCCTTGCTTTAACTCAGACCTACTGAACCACCTCTCTGTTGAAATACCATGAAGGAGAAGAAATAAGCATCTAAGGTGATAAACATCTGTCTCTTATCAGGATAAGACACTGAAAATGTTATTATTATGGAAGTATCTTCATTATGAAAGACTCTTCACATCAACAAGATGGTGATTACTCGGTACTATAGTTTGTGGGTTTCTCTAAAAGCAAAGCTTGAGAAAATGACTTGGGAGCCAGTAGTTTATTTTGGAGGTGATTCTAGGAGGTAGGAGCGAGGGATGAGAGAGAGACAAGGGGAATCAGCAAAGGTGACTATTATAAGCAGCAGGGGCTCAATTCTTTGGGACCACAGAGAAGTGTAAGGAATGCCTTTCATCATTGTCTGTCTGAAGGATGGGAGACTGGGACATTTATCCAATACTTTCTGTTGCTCATTGGTTTAGGGTTGCCCTAAGGGGCAGTAACCGCTTCAGTAATTTAGTCAGTAACTGAGCCTCAATTGCAACTGTGCTCTTTCAGCTGCAAAGGAGGCTCCAAAGTGAGACTGACAGATTCACATTGAATGCTTTCCGTAGAACATCATCAGCGTAAATCTGAGCTTTTGTAAAATTATATATTTCATCTGCGACTGTAGTCAGAAGTCCAAAGGGACATGGCATGGGTACAAAACATTTGTTACAATATATCCTTTGCACCACTCGATTTGTTTATGTCCCATTAATTAAACCCTATTAATCTTAAGTAATCTACTGCTAACAAGTGTTATAAAAAGAAAGAACAGACATTGTGTATTGGAATAATCAAACAAAGTTTCATGGAGAAGTGGGACTTGAGATAACAATTAGAGTTCATGTCCTTTGTAGGGACATGGATGGAACTGGAAACCATCATTCTCAGCAAACTATCACAAGGACAAAAAACCAAACACCGCATGTTCTCACTCATAGGTGGGAATTGAACAATGAGAACACATGGACACAGGAAGGGGAACATCACACACTGGGGACTGTTGTGGGGTGGGGGGAGGGGGGAGGGATAGCATTAGGAGATATACCTAATGTTAAATGACGAGTTAATGGGTGCAGCACACCAACATGGCACATGTATACATATGTAACAAACCTGCACGTTGTGCACATGTACCCTAAAACTTAAAGTATAATAATAAAAAAATAAAAAAAAGAAGGTAAGCGGATGCTAATAAAGGGGAGTCCCAGGAGGAAATATTAATATATAGAAGTGGAAATGTACATAACAAGTTTAGGGAAGGAGGAGTTGACTAGTTTGGTCAAACAGAAATAGTGCTAGATGGGGCCGAGAGCGGTGGCTCACGCCTGTAATCCCGGCACTTTGGGAGACTGAGGTGGGCGGATCACCTGAGGTCAGAGGTTCAAGACCAACCTGGCCAACGTGGTGAAACCCCGTCTCTACTAAAAATACAAAAATTAGCCAGGTGTGGTGGCACATGCCTGTAATCGCAGCTACTTGGGAGGCTGAGGCACGAGAATTGCTTTAACTTGGGAGGCAGAAGTTGCAGTGAGCCAAGACTGTGTCACTTCACTCTAGCCTGGGCAAAAGAGTGAGACTCCATCTCAAAAAAAAAAAAAAAAAAATAGTGCTAGATGAATTTGAAGGATCTATGAAAAAGGCCAATAGAGGTATTTTTATTTTTTCATATGTCCATGGTTGTTAAAGATGCTGATTATTTTATTTTTAGAAAATGGAGCATTTTAAAATCCCTGTCACTTAGTTTTAATCTTCGGAGGCAATCATCCTTCAACACAGGACTTCCTTTGACATTCTCAGGGCTCTAAATTTATTGCAATTTTTCATTCAAAAGTTCCTGAAACTTGAAAGTTCCCTTCTAGTGTGACTACCCCATCATTTGATATTACTTATGTCAACACTGAAATCATTGTTTAAATTGTAAGATATGGTAATTATGTTCTTATGGTGTTGTAGTTATGGACAAGATTGTTTGGGGATCCTGCAGTTATTCAGGGCCTTTACAACTATTCCTTTACTTAGCCTGACTTCTATTGAGAATGATTTTCATTTAATATGACTCTCTGTGGTTGAATTCATGCTTTCGTACCAAAGCTCATTTAATTTCCCTAAGCAGTGAAATATTTTAGTGATCATGTAAACAAAAACCAAGAAAAGTCCTATAAAATGGAGAATTCTCTCAACCCAAGAGTTGCTTTCATTCACATCAAGCTTTTCTCTAGGTTCTCAGCCTGAAAGCAGTAGAAATGTTGAGTTGTGTCAAGTTACCCTATGGAAAAAGGATTTGGATGGGAACATTTGAATCTCCTACAGATCACTCAGATTTGGGGAGATTAATCTGAAACTATGAGTTCATGCTCTTCTCTCTCTCTCATCATCCAAGTTTGCAGTTACCCTCCCAGTATTGCCCATGGACACTATAAGAAAGTTATTTTAATAACTCCTTATCCTGAGGCTACATATGAATGTGATGAAGGATATGTTTTGGCTGGATTTGCTACAATCTACTGCAAGTCTTTTCACTGGCAACATGCACCTCCTCAATGTAAAGGTAACTCCAACTCAACTCATAATCCATAGAAGATAGAATTAGAAAATATTAATAGCAATGTTTCCTATTAATCAAAGGCAGCATAAATTTTGTCTTTATTTATTTATTCATACTATTTAAATTATGCCTGATATATTTTAAAAAGTAATTGACAGGTATATTGAAAATGAACTTTACTTCCTACTCCAGTCTTCCAAAAGCATAGCTTGCCCTATGTTCAGAGAGAACCACTACTACCAGGTTCTTATGTGTCTTTCCAGAATATGTTGAGACAGTATCTTTTACCTGAGAATACCTTTGTGGCTCTAGTTTTCATGAGAATCCTGAGTTAATTTCAACTACTCAAGAAAGAGGAATCTCAAGTGTTAATTCCCAAATTATGAAGTGTTGGAAATCTCCACAAAAACTTCATGATGGTCACCATCTCCCCATGATATTTACATTTCCACTTTTGATTACCTGATGGTGGTACTGTTGGTAAACCTGCTGTAGAAACAAGACGAATCAAGTAAGGCTCTGTCTCTTGATTGTGCTTAGAGCTTTCATCATTCTGCTAATAATCACCACTGGCTCCGTTTAACCCAGGAAGATTATGAAGCAAGAACAATGGAAAGTACATATCAAGAATCCACAAATCAAGGCTGTGGGATGCAGCAATTGAGAGCACCAATTCTTACCACCTATAAGCTATGTGATACTGAGGAAATATTTAACTTTTCAGTTTCCTTGTTGGTAAAATTGTGATAATAATAGTATCTAACTCATAGATTGGTAGTGAGGATTAAATGAGATAAGTAAAAAAATTAGCACATAGACTGACATATAGTACTTGTTCAATAAATGCTAATTATTACTGTTATAATTATCATTAAAATAAAAGCATAGAACAACATGCAGGACCAGAATATAATTGTGAATATAATTTTATATCCTTTTTATTATCCAGTGCTGTTATGATGACTTTTTTTGAGAAACAATGTGATCAAAAATACATTTTCATTACAGCTCTGTGTCTGAAACCAGAAATAGTGAATGGAAGGCTGTCTGTGGATAAGGATCAGTATGTTGAGCCTGAAAATGTTACCATTGAATGTGATTCTGGCTATGGTGTGGTTGGTCTCAAAAGTATCACTTGCTCAGAGAAGAGAACCTGGTACCCAGAAGTGCCCAGGTGTGAGTGGGTAAGTGGCACAATTCAAGGAAGTTCTGTGCTACCAATCCCTAAAAATAGTGGCCTCTCCCAAGGTTGTGTCCCAGTTAGCAATGAGGAGATCCGACTTTTGTCAGGAAGCATAAGTAACTTACCACAATTAGCACAATTACCACAAACTTGCATGGTGATAAGCCAAGAGAGACACATTTTCCTGCTCTGTGTCTAGAGCCCAAATCTCTAGACTTGAGAGTCTATTGACCCAGATGTCCTGACCCCTAGCTCTACATTTTCTACAATAAAGGTTGTGCATTTCTTCTATTTCCGGTTGGTCCTCAGAACCATCCCTCAGTTGTCCTTGTGGACGTGCTTTGCATCTCCTTTGGAGCCCTGCATCTTTTTGGCTTCAACCTGCTTGGTTGCTGCTCAAGGACAGATCTGGGCTTGGCTTGCATGTGAACACTTGCTAGGATGCACTGTCTCTCCAGATTTCCTATTTGTTCCTCAGGTCAATCTCCCTTTTGCCAGTAATGACTCTCGGAATGTACTCCCATCTTTATAGCAGCATGATTTATATTCCTTTGGGTATATACCCAGTAATGGGATGGCTGGGTCAAATGGTATTTCTAGTTCTAGATCCGTGAGGAATCATTCTTAGCAAACTATCGCAAGGACAAAAAACAAAACACCGCATGTTCTCACTCATAGGTGGGAATTGAACAATAACACTTGGACACAGGAAGGGGAACATCACACACCGGAGCCTGTTGTGGGGTGGGGGGAGGGGGGAGGGATAGCATTAGGAGATATACCTAATGTAAATGACGAGTTAATGGGTGCAGCTCACCAACACGGCACATGTATACATATGTAACAAACCTGCACGTTGTGCACATGTACTCTAGAACTTAAAGTATAAAAAAAAAAAAAAAAAGAGAATGTACTCCCATCCCCTACTCATTTCTTTAAATCACTTTTAGGAGGCACCTGAAGGTTGTGAGCAAGTCCTCACGGGCAGAAAACTCATGCAGTGTCTCCCAAGCCCAGAGGATGTGAAAGTGGCCCTGGAGGTGTATAAGCTGTCTCTGGAGATTAAACAACTTGAAAAAGAGAGAGACAAATTGATGAACACCCATCAGAAATTTTCTGAAAAAGAGGAAATGAAGGACTTATTTTTCCCTTCAAATCAACATACAGAATCTTCATTCATCAACCCTACTCTTCCTTAAGCACCATCACTCTAATAAGTGTCTGGGCTAGGAGAACTTTCTTATTACTGCTAGAGAAAATGTGTAATTATTGGTAATCTAGCCTTTTGTAGCTCAAATGTCTACTTTCCTGGACTTGAGCTGGTTAATTAAATAATTATTTACCAAATATCAGTTTGTGTTGTCATCTTGGTCAATATGTCGCATAAATATGACACACTCCAGTACACAAATCCACTGCCTAAAGTTTCTGTAATTAACTTTGCCTCACCTTTTTTGTACCTCAGAAAGAATGGAAGCCAGGAAATTCAAACCATGTTCATACCATAATCTTTATCTGAATGCCTTTACTCTGAATCCCGCATGTGCCTACCCTTAATCTACAGAAAAGGATACAAAACTCAAAGGATTTTCTGTAACATTACAGACAAAACCATTGTCTGTTTGATGGCCCCTGTCCATTAGTAACTCATCGCTTTACCCCCGCACAGAATTCCACTCTTCTCACTTTTAACAGCACTTTTAACAGATTGGGCTTGCATGTTGCTCAACTTTATAGAAATGGAATCATCCATTATGCATTCTTTCATACATGTTATTTTTTTCCTTTAAATATTATATTTGTGAGATTCATCCATGTTATACATAGTTGAGGTTCATTTATTTTCATTTCTATTTAGTATTCCACCAGTGTATGAATATATCACAATTAACTTATCTATCCTATTGTTGATGAACATTTGGGTTAGTTTTAGTTTTTTGGCTATCATGAATAGTGCTGCTACAAATATTTTTGTAAATGCCTTTTGCTGAACATTGACGTTTTTTTCTCCGCATATACCTGAGGATGGGCTTGCTGGCTTGTAAGGTGTGTGTATGTGTTTGTTCAGTTTTCCAAAGCTGTTATACCAAAACACACTCCTGCAGAACATGGAACACTTGCTATTGTTAATTGTTCTTTTTTTTTCTTTTTGAGAAATTCTTTTTGGTATCACATTGTGCTTTAAATTTGTTGTTCCCCAGTGATTAGTGGGGTTGAATTACTTTTCATATGTTTATTGACCATTTAGATATTCCTTTTCTGTGAAGTTCTAGTTCAAGTTATTTACTCATTTTTCTATTGGATAATTTACCTAGTTCTAATTTAGTTGTAGGAGTTTTTAATATATTCTGGACAAAAGTCCTTTGTGAGATATGTATTGCAAATGTCTTTTTCCTGATCTATGGCCTGGCTTTTTTTACTTTTATAAAGTTATGTGTTTTATAAACATAAATTCCTAATTTTAATGTAGTACAATATATCAAGTGCTTCTCTTTTGATTAGTGTCTTGTACACCATTTAAGAAATCTATGCCTACCCCCAAATCTTTGCCCATGTTTTCTTTTAAGATATTTAGAATTTTACTTTCACACTTAGAACTACGATCTACCCATAACTGCTATGGTGTAAGGTAAAGGACCAAGATTCATTTTTTTCCATATGGATATACAATTAATCTGGTAAAATTTATTTAAAAGACCATCCTTTCTCCCATTGCTCTGTAGTGTCACTTTGTCATAAGCCAATTAGCTATGCATATTTGGCGTTTGTTCTTGACTCACAGTTGTTAGCCCTTGGTCTATTTGGCTATCTTACACCAATACCACAATGTCTTCTTTACTACAGCTTCATAATGAGCCTTAATATCTGGCAATGTGTGTCCTTCTCCTATTCCTCCTCCACCTCCTCTTTAGATTACATTGACAACTTTGCTCCTTTGCACTTAAACGAATTTTAAAATCAGCTTGTCAATTTTCACCAAAATTCTTTTGAAATTTTTATTAGAATGCATTTTATTGATGTATGAAGTTGGGAGGAATTGATATCTATACAACATTGTGCCTTCTAATCCATAAACATGGTATTTTCCTACATTTATTTATATCTTTTATTTATCTCTAGCTTTCAGTGAAGAGCTCTTATACATCTCTCATTGAACTTACCTCTAGGCACCTGGCATTTTAAGTTTTACATTTATAAAAAAATCTTTTTATATAATTTTTGGACAGTAGGTAATTGTTTTTAATTGTTGATATTTTATTTGATAATTAGCTAATTCTAATTAATTTTTGATATGTCTTTGGCTTTTTAAAGTTCCTAATTATGTCACCTGTGAGAAATAACAGTTTACGTTCCTTCCCACTCCTACCATTTATCTATCTATCTATCTATCTATCCGCCTGCCTGCCTATCTATCTATTCACTCAGCTAACATTCTATTCCCATGAATGGGACCTGCAATTCAATGTACAATGGAAGTGTACATTGCAATGTACAGTGGAAGTGAATATAGCAATGGTTCACGTCTTCTTATTGATCTCAAGAGAAAAACTTTTAATGGCTCACTGTTATGTAGTATGTCTATGGCCATACCACCCTGAACATGCCTGATCTTGTCTGATTGAGAAAGTTTCTTTTCATTCCTAATTTTCTAAGAGGTTTCCATTTTTATCATAAATTGTTGTTGAATTTTATCAAGTATGTTTTCTGCACCTAGTGAAGTTATCAAAAACATTTTTTCTGTTAATGTGGAGGATGCTGTAATGCTATTTGTTGCTGCATAATAAATTACCCCAAAACTTACTTAGTGGCTTAAAATGGTAGCATTTACTTTGTTCATAAATCTGCAGTCTGGGCAGAACTTTGTGGAGGATGACTTTGCTCTACTTAGCATCAGTAGAGGTGTCTCATAGACTGGGAGCTGGAATCATCTAAAGATTTCCTTACTCACGTGTCTGGTATCTGAGCTGGACAGACTTAACAAGCTGAGGGCTAGAACAGCTGGGACTCCTCAGGCATCTCTGTCTTTATGTGATATCTGCCCTTTGGTTTACTAGTCTGGCCACTTCAGAATAGCTCAAACTATCAACTACTATTTTAGGAAATATATTGTATCCTGGCTGGGTATAGTATCCCACGCCTGTAATCCCAGCACTTTGGGAGGCCAAGGTGGGTGGATCTCTTGAGGCCAGGAGTTCAAGACGAGTCTGGCCAACGTGGTGAAACCCCATCTCTACTACAAATACAAAAATTAGCTAGGGATGGTGGTGCATGCCTGTAATCCTAGCTACTCAGGAGGCTGAGGCATGAGACTCACTTGAACTTGGGAGGTGGAAGTTGCAGTGAGCTGAGATTGCGCCACTGCACTCCAGCCTGGGTGACAGAGCAAGACTCTGTCTGAAAAGAAAAGAAAAGAAAGAAAAGAAAAGAAAAGAAAAGAAAAGAAACCATATGCTATAGGTCTATACTCCAAGTTCATAAGGCATTCTTTCTTAGCTTCTTGGGCATTCAATAGACCATTGCATTCTTTCATAATGTCAGCTGCTTCTATGATGGAATACCACATAGGACCAGTGAATCTCAGGAACAT
The DNA here is from genome assembly GCF_028885655.2 of Pongo abelii. Taxonomy (NCBI): domain Eukaryota; kingdom Metazoa; phylum Chordata; class Mammalia; order Primates; family Hominidae; genus Pongo; species Pongo abelii. Next base: position 42,319,469 of record NC_071985.2, on the reverse strand, counting down.
CATTTCATTGACTTATATTATTTCATCATCAAGTGAATTCCTTGATCAGAAGCAATAATGTATGTCCTCCCATAACAGCGAATAAAGCAGTTAGTAACTCCGCAGATGGTATGGCTGCAAGAAGCCTTGCCACAGGGATGATAAATCCAAATCCATTCAAGAATCTACTGCTGCAGAGGCAAATCACTGTATCTTCCATGATGGGAACCCAAGTGATTGGCTGGCCTCTCTCGGATATGGTACCAAGATGGATGTTGGTAGATATAAATGCCAGCTTTCTTAATCCACAGGTAGGCAATCTCTGAGACATGTTCTACACTCTCTACCTGAGGTTCCTTAAGGGGTTTAGCTTCAGTTCCCCACAAAGGTAACTTGCTCGCCAATGTAAACTGTATTTATTTTCTTCTCTCCCATTTTTACATCCTTATTCCTTTAATGGTGTATTCTAGGATCTCATAAATTTCATAAAGTTCTTCTCAAGGACTGCATCTTGGTGGGCTAAGGCAAGTTCTTTTACATTCACATATTTTGTTCATTCAATAGGGGTTGATATGGTTTGGCTGTGTCCCCACCCAAATCTCATCTTGAATTGTAGCTTTCCGTAGTTCCCATGTGTTGTGGGAGGGACCTGGTGGGAGATAATTGAATCATAGGGGTGGTTTCCCCCATACTATTCTCATGGTAGTAAACAAGTCTCATGAGAGCTGATAGTTTTATAAGGGGAAACTCCTTTTGTTTGGTTTTCATTTCTCTCTTGCCTGCTGCCATGTAAGATGTGACTTTCACCTTCTGCCATGATTGTGAGGTCCCCCCCAGCCACATGGAACTGGGAGTCCATTAAATCTCTTTTTCTTTATAAATTACCCAATGTCTGGTATTATCAGCAGCATGAAAATGGACTGATACAGGTGTTAATATGATTATTTCATGGTGAGTTGAGCTACGAGGAGTAGGTTTTACACCTCATTATTGTCAACCCAATTTCTGCTTTTCTTGTCCTTTATTTAAGACAATAAATTCCTATTTTTTTGCACTTTTTTTTTCCATTACTGCACGAGCTTAAAATTTCTGTACTGGAAATATCATAGAGACCATTCTAATTCCAAGATCTTCTTTAAACATATGTGGAGATGAAGGCCTGGGTCACAGTCTCATGACTAAGCCACATGATTCTTAGTAGGTTGTATGAGATTTGGTCTCCTGATAAAACGGGCAGTTCAGAGTCTTTTCCACCATAGTAAAAGCAGAAAGTCCTTAGGCATACTCTCTTAAGTGATAGGCACAGAGTTCCACACAAAACAGCTTAGTCTGATTTCATTCAATGCAATTAGTTTGACATAGTGAAAAGAGCTTGGGATTTGAATCAGATTTGGATTCAGAATCTGATTTTGCCACTGATGAGAAAGATTTAGAAAAGTATACTCAGCCTTTCTGAATAAGTTTCCTCTATAAAATATGTCTACTAATATCCATGTTATAGGTTTGCTTTAAGAAATTAAATGCAATAATTTATGTAAAAGTTTGGAACATGTTTAATAAGCAGAAGCTGTTTCTTAAAAACAATATTCTACTTAACTATTTAAATGACCTCTTTTGAAGATGGCCGAATAGGAACAGCTCCAGTCTACAGCTCCCAGCGTGAGCGACGCAGAAGACAGGTGATTTCTGCATTTCCATCTGAGGTACCATGTTCATCTCACTAGGGAGTGCCAGACAGTGGGTGCAGGTCAGTGGGTGAGCACACCGTGCACCAGCCGAAGCAGGGGCAAGGCATTGCCTCACTCGGGAAGCGCAAGGGGTCAGGGAGTTCCCTTTCCAGGGGTGACAGACGGCACCTGGAAAATCGGGCCACTCCCACCTGAATACTGTGCTTTTCCAACGGGCTTAGGAAACGGCACACCAGGAGATTATAGCCCACACCTGGCTCAGAGGGTCCTATGCCCACGGAGTCTCGCTGATTGCTAGCACAGCAGTCTGAGATCAAACAGCAAGGCGGCAGTGAGGCTGGGGGAGGGGCGCCCGCCATTGCCCAGGCTCGCTTAGGTAAACAAAGCAGCTGGGAAGCTTGAACTGGGTGGAGCCCACCAGAGCTCAAGGAGGCCTGCCTGCCTCTGTAGGCTCCACCTCTGGGGGCAGGGCACAGACAAACAAAAAGACAGCAGTAACCTCTGCAGACTTAAATGTCCCTGTCTGACAGCTTTGAGGAGAGCAGTGGTTTTCCCAGAACGCAGCTGGAGATCTGAGAACGGGCAGACTGCCTCCTCAAGTGGGTCCCTGACCCCTGACCCCCGAGCAGCCTAACTGGGAGGCACTCCCCAGCAGGGGCAGACTGACACCTCACACGGCCGGCCAGGTACTCCAACAGACCTGCAGCTGAGGGTCCTGTCTGTTAGAAGGAAAACAAACAGAAAGGACATCCACACCAAAAACCCATCTGTACATCACCATCATCAAAGACCAAAAGTAGATAAAACCACAAAGATGGGGAAAAAACAGAGCAGAAAAACTGGAAACTCTAAAAAGCAGAGTGCCTCTCCTCCTCCAAAGGAACGCAGTTCCTCACCAGCAATGGAACAAAGCTGGACGGAGAATGACTTTGATGAGCTGAGAGAAGAAGGCTTCAGACGATCAAATTACTCCGAGCTACGGGAGGATATTCAAACCAAAGGCAAAGAAGTTGAAAACTTTGAAAAAAATTTAGAAGAATGTATAACTAGAATAACCAATACAGAGAAGTGCTTAAAGGAGCTGATGGAGCTGAAAACCAGGCTCGAGAACTACGTGAAGAATGCAGAAGCCTCAGGAGCCGATGCGATCAAATGGAAGAAAGGGTATCAGCCATGGAAGACGAAATGAATGAAATGAAGCGAGAAGGGAAGTTTAGAGAAAAAAGAATAAAAAGAAATGAGCAAAGCCTCCAAGAAATGTGGGACTATGTGAAAAGACCAAATCTACATCTGATTGGTGTACCTGAAAGTGACGGGGAGAATGGAACCAAGTTGGAAAACACTCTGCAGGATATTATCCAGGAGAACTTCCCCAATCTAGCAAGGCAGGCCAACATTCATATTCAGGAAATACAGAGAACGCCACAAAGATACTCCTCGAGAAGAGCAACTCCAAGACACATAATTGTCAGATTCACCAAAGTTGAAATGAAAGAAAAAATGTTAAGGGCAGCCAGAGAGAAAGGTCGGGTTACCCTCAAAGGGAAGCCCATCAGACTAACAGCGGATCTCTCAGCAGAAACCCTACAAGCCGGAAGAGAGTGGGGACCAATATTCAACATTCTGAAAGAAAAGAATTTTCAACCCAGAATTTCATATCCAGCCAAAGTAAGCTTCATAAGTGAAGGAGAAATAAAATACTTTACAGACAAGCAAATGCTGAGAGATTTTGTCACCACCAGGCCTGCCCTAAAAGAGCTCCTGAAGGAAGCGCTAAACATGGAAAGGTACAACCGGTACCAGCCACTGCAAAATCATACCGAAATGTAAAGACCATCGAGACTAGGAAGAGACTGCATCAACTAACGAGCAAAATAACCAGCTAACATCATAATGACAGGATCAAATTCACACATAACAATATTAACTTTAAATGCAAATGGACTAAATGCTCCAATTAAAAGACACAGACTGGCAAATTGGATAAAGACTCAAGACCCATCAGTGTGCTGCATTCAGGAAACCCATCTCACGTGCAGAGACACACATAGGCTCAAAATAAAAGGATGGAGGAAGATCTACCAAGCAAATGGAAAACAAAAAAAGGCAGGGGTTGCAATCCTAGTCTCTGATAAAACAGACTTTAAACCAACAAAGATCAAAAGAGACAAAGAAGGCCATTACATAATGGTAAAGGGATTAATTCAACAAGAAGAGCTAACTATCCTAAATACATAGGCACCCAATACAGGAGCACCCAGATTCATAAAGCAAGTCCTGAGTGACCTACAAAGAGACTTAGACTCCCACACATTAATAATGGGAGACTTTAACACCCCACTGTCAACATTAGACAGATCAACGAGACAGAAAGTCAACAAGGATACCCAGGAATTGAACTCAGCTCTGCACCAAGCGGACCTAATAGACATCTACAGAACTCTCCACCCCAAATCAACAGAATATACATTTTTTTCAGCACCACACCACACCTATTCCAAAATTGACCACATACTTGGAAGTAAAGCTCTCCTCAGTAATTGTAAAAGAACAGAAATTATAACAAACTATCTCTCAGATCACAGTGCAATCAAGCTAGAACCCAGGATTAAGAATCTCACTCAAAACCGCTCAACTACATGGAAACTGAACAACCTGCCCCTGAATGACTACTGGGTACATAACGAAATGAAGGCAGAAATAAAGATGTTCTTTGAAACCAACGAGAACCAAGACACAACATACCAGAATCTCTGGGATGCATTCAAAGCAGTGTGTAGAGGGAAATTTATAGCACTAAATGCCCATAAGAGAAAGCAGGAAAGATCCAAAATTGACATCCTAACATCACAATTAAAAGAACTAGAAAAGCAAGAGCAAACACATTCAAAAGCTAGCAGAAGGCAAGAAATAACTAAAATCAGAGCAGAACTGAAGGAAATAGAGACACAAAAAGCCCTTCAAAAAATTAATGAATCCAGGATCTGGTTTTTTGAAAGGATCAACAAAATTGATAGACTGCCAGCAAGACTAATAAAGAAAAAAAAGAGAGAAGAATCAAATAGACGCAATAAAAAATGATAAAGAGGATATCACCACCGATCCCACAGAAATACAAACTACCATCAGAGAATACTACAAACACCTCTATGCAAATAAACTAGAAAATCTAGAAGAAATGGATAAATTCCTCGACACATACACTCTCCCAAGACTAAACCAGGAAGAAGTTGAATCTCTGAATAGACCAATAACAGCAGCTGAAATTGTGGCAATAATCAATAGCTTACCAACCAAAAAAAGTCCAGGACCAGATGGGTTCACAGCCGAATTCTACCAGAGGTACAAGGAGGAACTGGTACCATTCCTTCTGAAACTATTCCAATCAATAGAAAAAGAGGGAATCCTCCCTAACTCATTTTATGAGGCCAGCATCATCCTGATACCAAAGCCTGGCAGAGACACAACCAAAAAAGAGAATTTTAGACAAATATCCTTGATAAACATTGATGCAAAAATCCTCAATAAAATACTGGCAAACAGAATCCAGCAGCACATCAAAAAGCTTGTCCACCATGATCAAGTGGGCTTCATCCTTGGGATGCAAGGCTGGTTCAATATACACAAATCAATAAATGTAATCCAGCATATGAACAGAACCAAAGACAAAAACCACATGATTATCTCAATAGATGCAGAAAAGGCCTTTGACACAATTCGACAACCCTTCATGCTAAAAACTCTCAATAAATTAGGTATTGATGGGACGTATCTCAAAATAATAAGAGCTATCTATGACAAACCCACAGCCAATATCATACTGAATGGGCAAAAACTGGAAGCATTCCCTTTGAAAACTGGCACAAGACAGCGATGCCCTCTCTCACCACTTCTATTCAACATAGTGTTGGAAGTTCTGGCCAGGGCAATCAGGCAGGAGAAGGAAATAATGGGTATTCAATTAGGAAAAGAGGAAGTCAAACTGTCCCTGTTTGCAGATGACATGATTGTATATCTAGAAAACCCCATTGTCTCAGCCCAAAATCTCCTTAAGCTGATAAGCAACTTCAGCAATGTCTCAGGATACAAAATCAATGTACGAAAATCACAAGCATTCTTATACACCAATAACAGACAAACAGAGAGCCAAATCATGAGTGAACTCCCATTCACAATTGCTTCAAAGAGAATAAAATACCTAGGAATCCAACTTACAAGGGATGTGAAGGACCTCTTCAAGGAGAACTACAAACCACTGCTCAAGGAAATAAAAGAGGATACAAACAAATGGAAGAACTTTCCATGCTCATGGGTGGGAATAATCAATATCGTGAAAATGGCCATACTGCCCAAGGTAATTTACAGATTCAATGCCATCCCCATCAAGCTACCAATGACTTTTCTTCACAGAATTGGAAAAAACTACTTTAAAGTTCATATGGAACCAAAAAAGAGCCCGCATTGCCAAGTCAATCCTAAGCCAAAAGAACAAAGCTGGAGGCATCACGCTACCTGACTTCAAACAATACTACAAGGCTACAGTAACCAAAACAGCATGGTACTGGTACCAAAACAGAGATATAGACCAATGGAACAGAACAGAGCCGTCAGAAATAATGCCACATATCTACAACTATCTGATCTTTGACAAACCTGAGAAAAACAAGAAATGGGGAAAGCATTCCCTATTTAATAAATGGTGCTGGGAAAACTGGCTAGCCATATGGAGAAAGCTGAAACTGGATCCCTTCCTCACACCTTATACAAAAATCAATTCAAGATGGATTAAAGACTTAAACGTTAGACCTAAAACCATAAAAACCCTAGAAGAAAACCTAGGCATTACCATTCAGGACACAGGCATGGGCAAGGACTTCATGTCTAAAACACCAAAAGCAATGGCAACAGAAGCCAGAATTGACAAATGGGATCTAATTAAACTAAAGAGCTTCTGCACAGCAAAAGAAACTACCATCAGAGTGAACAGGCAACCTACAAAATGGGAGAAACTTTTCACAACCTACTCATCTGACAAAGCGCTAATATCCAGAATCTACAATGAACTCCAACAAATTTACAAGAAAAAAACAAACAACCCCATCAAAAAGTGGGCGAAGGACATGAACAGACACTTCTCAAAAGAAGACATTTATGCAGCCAAAAAACACATGAAAAAATGCTCACCATCACTGGCCATCAGAGAAATGCAAATCAAAACCACAATGAGATACCATCTCACACCAGTTAGAATGGAAATCATTAAAAAGTCAGGAAACAACAGTTGCTGGAGAGGATGTGGAGAAATAGGAACACTTTTACACTGTTGATGGGACTGTAAACTAGTTCAACCCTTGTGGAAGTCAGTGTGGCGATTCCTCAGGGATCTAGAACTAGAAATTCCATTTGACCCAGCCATCCCATTACTGGGTATATACCCAAAGGACTATAAATCATGCTGCTATAAAGACACATGCACACGTATGTTTATTGTGGCATTATTCACAATAGCAAAGACTTGGAACCAACCCAAATGTCCAACAATGATAGACTGGATTAAGAAAATGTGGCACATATACACCATGGAATACTATGCAGCCATAAAAAATGATGAGTTCATGTCCTTTGTAGGGACATGGATGAAATTGGAAATCATCATTCTCAGTAAACTATTGCAAGAACAAAAAACGAAACACCGCATATTCTCACTCACAGGTGGGAATTGAACAATGAGAACACATGGACACAGGAAGGGGAACATCACACTTCTGGGACTGTTGTGGGGTGGGGGGACGGGGGAGGGATAGCATTGGGAGATATACCTAATGCTAGATGACGAGTTAGTGGGTGCAGCGCACCAGCATGGCACATGTATGCATATGTGACTAACCTGCACATTGCGCACATGTACCATAAAACCTAAAGTATAATAATAATAATAAATAAATAAATAAATAAATAAATGACCTCTTTTATCTACATAGTCAGATTTTATTTTAGTTCCTGTTTATCAAATGAATCAAACCACATGATGGGTTTATTCATTTTCCTTTCTTTCTAGGAGGGTTGAAATTCAATTGTGCTGTCAGCAATATTTACAAAGAACTCCATCCATTTATTTCTGGGAAATCTTCCTCTTTATTTTTGACAGTTAAGCACTTTGGTTGTTATGTGTCTATTACACTCATTACCGCTCGGCTTGGTGTTAAAGGTAATTTTTGGATATTTTTTCAGCATTCATTGTCCTCTGTGGATGAATATTTTTGTATACTCAAGTAACAAATATACATAGCTTCTCCAAGGGGAAAAATATGAAATCCAAGCTGTTATCTTCACCTTTTCACTTCATGGAGACTAAAAGAAATAATCCAGGCATATGACTTAGGTAGCTATTAAAGGACCAGTCTTAACCCAGCTAGTTATTAATAAACTAAGTCCTAGGTTTAACAAATACAACTTATTGTTAACCTTTTACAACTTATCCTTTTGTGCTTTTGTCAGAGATATAATACTGGAAGGGAAGGGCCTCTACTTGGATCCAGTACCACTGAAAAGTTCTTAAAGTCATCATGATCCTTTCTATATTTATCATGCTTCATCCTCTACCATTTAATTTTCCACACATGCTTTATTTGTGCTGTACACACCACTCTGAGAAATTTTCCTTTACTTTCCAATTAGTGTGGATGAATAATTTGATATCACAGATACATCGAGAAAACATAAATATTGAGGGAGTAATTGTTTGAACTATATTTTTGGATTTTTTTTACAATTATAAACTTGCATGCATTCTCTATTCCAATTAGGCTGTGGAGTGTTTAGGAAGAACATTTAACTATAGATTTTTTAAAATTTTTACCTGCCTATTGGGAGATCACAGTAGTGACTGAAGATCTGACACCTCTGGGAGATGGTGTAAAACATGTCTCAGCATCTCACCCTGATACCTGAAGAACATGACACACATCTAAACTGTGCCTTGATTACTTGGAAATAAATGATGTATATATGTAGACAACAAGCAATCAAGTGCCCTGATAACAAGGGAAAAAAAGACAGTGAGAAAGTCTTGTGGAAATGAATATAAATATCCACCGAATCCTGGAACTCTCATGTCCAGCTCATATTGTTCCCCCAAGATCTGGAGCTTTATTGGATTGTTCCCTATTGGGTCTTGTCCTGAACCTGATCTACCCAACTCTGCCCCTGCCCTTCAGTGACTCAAAGCTGTGGGCTTCCCAAGACTTAGTTTCTTGGTTCAGGCATCAATTTACTAGGGATTTGGAGCACCAACTTTCAACTGATTTAGGGTGTTTGAGAACGCTGAGCCCAGTGCTGTGTCTGAGATTCTGCACAATGCCTCCCAAGTTGCAGGGAATCTTCCCAGCACTGCCTCCCCAGGGTCCTGTCTCTTCTGTGGTTTCCAGCTGTCCTGTGTGGTGAGTACTGAGGTTATGGGGAAGAAGAGAACAAGAGGGGTAGTTTAAATCAAGATATGGTGAAGAATTCCTGGTCAAAAATTAGTGCAGTATGATCAAATGGCAATAATTCGGTACAATTTTGGAGAAATACAATGAAGTACATTATTAAGAAATATATTTAAATAGTTTTAGTTCTTTTGATATAATCTTTAGTTATTTGGAAAGCAAAATATTATACAAATCTTTGAGAAGCTGATCTAACAAAAACCTTTAGTTTTTATATTAATGTGTGTTACATAAAATTATGTTTAAATGGATACTGTTAAATAATTTAAAACTAGCTATTCTAAAGGGTTGATTTTTTTCTATTGCATTAATAATTGAGTAGAAGATTTTTGTCATTTAGAAAGGAAAATTTTATGTTGTTACAAATAACGAGTGCATTTACTAAAGTAAAATTATAAAGCATTGAGTAAACTGAAGACATTATATAGGGTGTAAGGTATTTTATCGTAATTTAGGGAATAATTCTACCTTACCAAGAGCACTGAAAGAGTCTGTGAGAACTTGTAGGTCCCACTAGTGTAGTGCTGGTTATACATGCAGATGTAATTGTTTTAATTTATAAATTAAGAATGCTAATAAAAAGTAATTTTTCTTCTTCTATGATTTTTTAAAATAAAATTTTCCTAAAAGTATTAAAAAATATTTATACACACATCCGTTATGCCGTCTATCAGAACACTTAAAGTAGAGAATTTGCATAGAATTTCAAAATCACTCAGCGGAGAAGAAAATATTTCACCAATAGCTATGTCCATCTCTATGGTGACCATGTTTCATATTCATGTGCTGTCAGGGATTTTCCCAGTTCTGAAGACAGAAAGATTTTATGCTGATCAGAGAGAATGTGGTGTCCCACAATGCCATTCTGTCATCCTGGCAAAAGCATTGAGATAATTTGTCAAGATTAATTTATCTTTTTCTTTTTTAAATTTCAATAGGCTTTTGGGGAACAGGTGTTTGGTTACATGAATAAGTTCTTTAGTGGTGATTTCTGAGATTTTGGTGCACCCATCACCTGAGGAGTGTACACTGTATCCAATGTGTAGTCTTTTATGTCAAGGTTAATTTCTAGTGCCCCAGAATGATCCCATGTTGTTCATCCTTTGAACTTTCTTAATATCACAAGGTGACTTCTGAATTTCTTCTAAGGAGAATTTTCAAATATTTTACTTTGGAAGAGGTCTCTTTTTTTTTTTTTTTTTTTACATCAAAATAATGGATATTTTAAAGGAAACTCTAAGGTTAAGTGAATTCCTTTATCCTGGGTTATTCTTCTCTCCTGGAAAATGAAATGGCTACATTTGTGATTCTTCCAAAGCCATACTCCACTCCAACCCTCTTACTGTTTTCCCTGAGCACCGTTACCGTGACCTTCTAGGTCTCCTCTTGTTTCTGAGGCAGTGAAGGTAGACTATGTCTAACAGGTCACAGAGAGTTGTTCCTCCAGGTTTCTCCATATTTATCCCCTGTTCTTCCAGTTCCTCAAAATCCTACTTTGCCTGCAGTGTAACTCATGCCCAAATTTTCACAATCTGGTTTCTAAGTTTGCCTCTTTTTCTTCCATCAATAAAAACTTTCTGCTGCCTTTAAGCCTTTGCCTAAACCATTACTCTAACATGAAAAGCCTACCCACATCTCACCCATTTAAGCAGATTTTAATCTAAACTTCAAAATATATATTTCAAATCTCCTCCAAGAAATGTTATCTTATCCTTTTCTGTGTTGGTTCTCTCTCGTTCCTTCTTTCTTATTATACCCTTCTTGCTGGCTTCCGTTGTCTTTGGATATTACCATAAGCTGACTGGTATTATGGTTTTGCTATTCATGTGGTTATGACTTATTTTCCTTACAGTATCCAAGGATGTGCCTTGATGTCTGCTGAACAGTCTTATGGGGGTGAATTCACATAAGTGTTTGCTGGACTCGTTCATAAAAAGACTTCCTAATAATGTGTTTGATCTGAGGCTCAGGACATTTCATTTGTGAGCCCTAGACTTACACAAAGGTGAACATTTATTTTGAACCTATCATGTCAAAAAGACACAAAGATACTTGAGACATGTTCTCTACTGTCAAAACAGAAAAAAATTATTAATAAGGAGAGTATAACTCAGTTGTTAAATAGCAGACAGACAGTATAGACTGAAGCCATAGAGGATGTGAACTTTTGAGCAAAATAGACCTCAGTTTCAACTCTGTTTCTGTCACTCAGTAGCTGCTTAACATAGAGCAAAGTTCTTCTCCATGGAGATGTTTTCTTCTTTAAAAGGTAGGGAAGATGATAATGAGTATCTGTTAGGGGTACTGTGATCATTGGATGATATAATATATATAAGGTGCTTCAATTATGAATATATTATGTCTGTAGTATCATAGTATATATGCTATATGTAGCATACATATACTATGTAGGACATATACAGTGTCATAGAATACACAGTATTCATACTATACATGTATATTTATAAAAGATAAGTAATATACATACTATACAGTCATATATATAAAATGTGTGATATATGCAATGTAGTATAGACTACAGTAAGATCTCAGCAAGCAGTTGGATATGATATATAATCTCTTCCTAATAACTGCTATAGGAGCTTAGAGAAATAAATGATGACTGTTTGCTGGAGAAGTAAAGAGAAGCCTTCACACAGAGCATTTGGCACTTGAGCAGCAAGGAGAAAAGAAAGGGCGGCATTCTAGGTAGGAGAGATGATATGAGCACAGGTACCCCTGTGAAAATGTGTATGATGTATTTGGGGACCAATGGCTAGGTGGATTAGTCTATAAAGAGGACAAATTAAAAAACAGTGATGATTAAGGTTGAAGGATCCATGAGAAAGGAGAGGGTTTTCTAAATGCCTATGTGTAGATAAATGTTTTAAATTTTTATTCCCAGTAAATAACAATTCGGAAGGCATTATTACTTGGTTTCAGCCCTAAGAGAAAATTCTTACCTTGGCATGGTACTTTGTCTGACATTCCTGCTGCTCTATTCTGTTCAACTTCCTCATGCAGTGTTTGTGGACTCTGACAGTGTTTCTTTTCAGTGAAGGGGTCTGTGCCATGTCCTATTTATTTCAATGTGCAAGTCACCATTTTTATTATTCCTATGAGTCATTTTCTAAATATCTTAAAATGCAGTAAGTATATTCTTGGTGAGGATGAATAAACAGTTTTTTTCTCTAATTTTGTTTTAGTTTCAGGGGTACATGTGCAGGTTTGTTATATAGGTAAATTGCATCTCATGGGGGTTTGGTGGACAGATTATTTTATTGCCCAGGTAATAAGCACAGTACCTGATGGGCAGATTTTTTATCTTCTCCTTCCTCCCATCCTTCACCCTCAAGTAGGATCTGGTGTCCATTTTTTCCTTCTTTGTGTCCACGTGTACTCAATGTTTAGCTTCCATTTATAAGTGAGAACATGCAGTATTTGGTATTCCATTCCTGCATTAGTTCACTTATGACAATGGCCTCCAGCTCCATTCATGTTGCTGCAAAGGACATGATTTCATTCTTTTTATGCCTGCATAGTATTTCATGGTGTATATGTACCACATTTTCTTTATCCAGTCTACTGTCAAAGAGCATTTAGGTTGATTTCATATCTTTGCTATTGTGAATAGTGCCGCAGTGAACATACGCATGCATGTGTCTTTATGGTAGAACAATTTATATTCCTTTGGGTATATATCCAATAACGGGATTGCTGGGTCAAATGGTAGTTTTGTTTTAAGTACTTTTGGAAATCATCAAGCTGCTTTCACAGTGGCTGAACTAATTTACATTCCCGCTAGCAATGTAAGTGTTTCCTTTTCTCTGCATCCTCACCAGCATCCGTTATTTTTTGGCTTTTTAATAATAACCCGAATGGACAGTTTTGGTTGGGAGCAATGACTCAGGGATTGTGGATGATGTAACTTTCTCACAGTTTCTCACAGATGCACATCTCTGCATTTAGCTTGCAAGGGACTAAGGGTAGCATGAGTATAATGTGACTTCAGGCTGAATCCAGCCTTCATGCCAAAATGGTTCCTAAACAATGTCAAGTTGAGTGAGCTTGTTAGTAAGATGGTGGAAAATGTAAGGTCTATAACTTGAGCCTTTCTACAGTTCCTCAGCCTGAGGCTGACAGGATGGCCACACAAGTATGAATGTTTAGCCAAGTAATTTTATGGGCAGAGAGGATGGAAGGACAGAATAAAGCCTCCTACAAATAACATGCATTCTGGGATGTGCTATTTTGTACATTCTATAAGCTCCTGCCCTGTCACGTTTGTGTCTCACCATCAAATTGCAGTTTTCCCCCTAGTTTTGCCCATGGGCATCCTAAACAAGTTAGTTTATACAACTTTTTCAAAAATGAGGCTGTATATAAATGTGATGAAGGCTACACTGTGATCGGACAGGTGAAACTCACCTGCAGTTCTTCCTGCTGGTCATCTCCAGCCCCTCAATGTAAAAGTAACTCCAGCTCCCTTTTCAGTCCATGACTAAGTGGGTGGAACTGTCACTAGAGCATTGAGAGCAAAGTTTCTTCTCTGCTAGAGGCAGCACAAAAACATTCGATTTATTTTAAATAATTAATATATGGAGATGATACCCAATGCAAAAACTACAAAGGACATCCAGCACCTATATTTCATTTAGGAGTCCCTGAGCAAGCACTCCCAGGCAGAAAACTCATGCAGTGTCTCCCAAACCCAGACAATGTGAAAATGGCGCTGGAGGTGTATAAGCTGTCTCCAGAGATTGACCTACTGGAACTAGAGATACAAGGGAAGATGATCCACTCTGGAAAAATAACTATAATTTTTCCCTAAAGAGGGAAAAAAAGATGCCTTGTGGCCTTGTTGCTTTCATTCAATATGGATCACTTCTGTTTTGTATCCCTACCACAACTTTAGCTCCAATTTCATGGTGATTAATATTCACATATCAGAACTACTTTGTTTTTGTGATCATTTAAGAGCCCAGCAAATGAGAGTCCTAAAAAACCCACTTCATAAGTTAATACTTTTATTTTACTGTGTAGACCTTAGAAGTGCATACTTGGGTTTCCACCAATATGTGTCCCTGGACTGCCTTTACTCCACAGTTCCACGTGTGCACACCTCTCAGGTCCTCTGTGTTCAGACTAAACACCAACACACCCTCAAAGACTTCCAATCTTTCTATCTGAGGGAGGCATGCCCTCCCCTGAACTCCTGTGCGTGTTGCCTCTTTCATTCATGCCACATCTCAACTGTTGCCTTCCATGAAGGGGATTTTCATTTGTGTTTGACCTCCTTGTTTCAACTCCAAAGAAGGAATTCTAAAATAGGGATGAATATTGTCATGGGTTGCAACTGGCTGGGGCCAGCCTTGTGGGTGGTAAAAGAACTTACCAAGACAGTCTTCGGTGAATAAAGGCAGGTTTATTACAAAAAATATGAAAATACGAAGATATGTTGCTAGAGAGCAATGGGTGAAGATGGCTGAATAGAAAGAGCTCCGGTCTGCAGCTCCCAGCGTGATCAACACAGAAGACAGGTGATTTCTGCGTTTCCAACTGAGGTACCTGGTTCATCGCATTGGGACTGGTTGGACAGTGGGTGCAGCCCACGGAGGGCGAACTGAAGCAGGACGGGGTGTTGCCTCACCCAGGAAGCACAAGGGGTCGGGGGACTTCCCTTTCCTAGCCGAAGGAAGCCATGACAGACTACCTGGAAAAACTGGACACTCCTGCCAAAATACTGTGCTTTTCCCAAGGTCTTAGCAACTGGCAGACAAGGAGGTTCTCTCCCATGGCTGGCTTGGCGGGTCCCAAGCCCACAGAGCCTTGCTCACTGCTAGCGCAGCAGTCTGAGATCGAACCGTGAGGCAGCACCCTGGCTGGGGGAGGGGCGTCTGCCATTGCTGGGGCTTGAATAGGTAAACAAGCTTGAACTGGGTGGAGCCCACTGCAGCTCAACAAGGCCCGCTGCCTCTAGACTCCACCTCTGTGGGCAGGGCATAGCTGAATGAAAGGCAGCAGACAACTTCTGCAGACTTAAACATCCCTGTCTGACAGCTCTGAAGAGAGCAGTGGTTCTCCCAGCATGGTGTCTGAGCTCAGAGAACGGACAGACTGCCTCCTCAAGTGAGTCCCTGACCCCTGTGTAGCCTAACTGGGAGACACCTCCCAGTAGGGGCTGATAGACACCTCATATAGGCAGCTGCCCCTCTGGGACGAAACTTCCAGAGGAAGGATCAGGCAGCAATATTTGCTGTTCTGCAATATTTGCTGTTCTGCAGCCTCCACTGGTGATACCCAGGCAAACAGGGTCTGGAGTAGACCTCCAGCAAACTCCAACAGACCTGCAGCTGAGGGGCTTGACTGTTAGAAGGAAAACTAACAAACAGAAAGGAATAGCATCAACAAAAAGGTCATCTACACCAAAACCCCACCTGTAGGTCACCAATATCAAAGACCAAAGGTAGATAAAACCACAAAGATGGGGAGAAAACAGAGCAGAAAAGCTGAAAATTCTAAAAATCAGAGTGCCTCTTCTCCTCCAAAGGATTGCAGCTCCTCACCAGCAATGGTACAAAACTGGATGGATAATAACTTTGATGAGCTGACAGAAGTAGGCTTCAGAAGGTCGGTAATAACAAACTTCTCCAAGCTAAAGGAGGATGTTTGAACCCATCAGAAGGAAGCTAAAAACCCTGAAAAAAGACTAGATGAATGGCTAACTAGAATAAACAGTGTAGAGAAGACCTTAAATGACCTGATGGAGCTGAAAACCATGGCATGAGAACTTCATGACACATGCACAAGCTTAATAGCTGATTCGATCAAGAGGAAGAAAGGGTATCAGTGATTGAAGATCAAATTAATGAAATAAAGTGAGAAGACAAGGTTAGAGAAAAAAAGAGTAAAAAGAAATAAACAAAGCCTCCAAGAAATATGGGACTATGTGAAAAGGCCAAATCTACATTTGATTGGTGTACCTACCTGAAAGTGATGGGGAGAATGGAACCAAGTTGGAAAACACTCTTCAGTATATATTATGCAGGAGAACTTCCCCAACCTAGCAAGACAGGCCAACATTCAAATTCAAGAAATACAGAGAACACCACAAAGATACTCCTCAAGAAGAGCAACCCCAAGACACATAATTGTTGGATTCACCAAGGTTGAAACGAAGGAAAAAGTGTTAAGGGCAGCCAGAAGCCCATCAGACTAACAGTGGATCTCTTGGCAGAAACCCTACAAGCCAGAAAAGAGTGGGGGCCAATATTCAACATTCTTAAAGAAAAGAATTTTCAACCTAGAATTTCATATCCAGGCAAACTAAGCTTCATAAGTGAAGGAGAAATAAAATCCTTTACAGACAAGCAAACGCTGAGAGATTTTGTCACCACCAGGCCTGCCTTACAAGAGCTCCTGAAGGAAGCACTAAACATGGAAAGAAACAACCAGTACCAGCCACTGCAAAAACATGCCAAATGGTAGAGACCATCAATGCTATGAAGAAACTGTATCAATTAACAGGCAAAATAACCAGTGAACATCATAATGACACAATCAAATTCACACATAGCAATATTAACCTTAAATGTCAATGGGCTAAATGCCCAAATTAAAAGACACAGACTGGAAAATTGGATAAAGAGTCAAGACCCATCAGTGTGCTGTATTCAGGAGACCCATCTCATGTGCAAAGATGGACATAGGCTCAAAATAAAGGGATGGAGAAAGATCTACCAAGCAAATGGAAAGCAAAAAAAAAAAAAAAAAAAAAGCAGTGGTTGCAATCCTAGTCTCTGATAAAACAGACTTTAAACCAACAAAGATCAAAAGAGACAAAGAAGGCCATTACATAATGGTAAAGGGATCAATTCAACAAGAAGAGCTAACTATCCTAAATATATATGCCCCCAATACAGGAGCACCCAGATTCATAAAGCAAGTCCCTAGAAACCTACAAAGAGACTTAGACTCCCACACAATAATAATGGGAGACTTTAACACCCCACTGTCAATATTAGATCAATGAGACAGAAGGTTAACAAAGATTTGAACTCAGCTCCGCAACAAGCAGACCTAATAGACATCTACAGAACTCTCCACCCCAAAACAACAGAGTATACATTCTTCTCAGCACCACATCACACGTATTCTAAAATTCACCACATAATTGGAAGTAAAGCACTTGTCAGCAAATGTAAAAGAACAGAAATCACTACAAACTGTCTCTCAGACCACAGTGCAATCAAACTAGAACTCAGAATTAAGAAACTCACTCAAAACCGCACAACTACATGGAAACTGAACAACCTGCTCCTGAATGACTACTGTGTGAATAACAAAATGAAGGCAGAAATAAAGATGTTCTTTGAAACCAATGAGAACAAAGACACAACATACCAGAATCTCTGGGACACATTTAAAGCAGTGTGTAGAGGGAAATTTATAGCACTAAATGCCCACAAGAGAAAGCAGGAAAGATCTAAGATTGACACCCTAACATCACAATTAAAAGAACTAGAGAAGCAAGAGCAAACACATTCAAAAGCTGGTAGAAGGCAAGAAATAACTAAGATCAGAGCAGAACTGAAGGAGACTGAGAAACAAAAAACCCTTCAAAATATCAATGAATCCAGGAGCTGGTTTTTTGAAAAGATCAACAAAATTGATACACCACTAGTAAGACTAATAAAGAAGAAAGGAGAGAAGAATCAAATAGACGCAATAAAAAATGATAAAGGGGATATCACCACCGATCCGACAGAAATACAAACTACCATCAGAGAATACTATAAACACCTCTATGCAAATAAACTAGAAAATCTAGAAGAAATGGATAAATTCCTCGACACATACACCCTCCCAAGACTAAACCAGGAAGAAGCTGAATATCTGAATAGACAAATAACAGGCTCTGAAATTGAGACTGGACCAGGACCAGATGGATTCACAGCTGAATTCTACCAGAGGTACAAAGAGAAGCTGGTACCATTCCTTCAGAAACTATTCCAATCAATAGAAAAAGAGGGAATCCTCCTGAACTCATTTTATAAGGCCAGCATCATCCTGATACCAAAGCCTGGCACAGACACAACAAAAATCAAGAATTTTAGACCAATATCCCTGATGAACATGGATGCAAAAATCCTCAATAAAATGCTGGCAAACCAAATCCAGCAGCACATCAAAAAGCTTATCCACCACAAACAAGTTGGATTCATCCCTGGGATGCAAGGCTGGTTCAACACATTCAAATCAATAAATGTAATCCATCACATAAACTGAACTAATGACAAAAACCACGTGATTATCTCAATAGATGCAGAAAAGGCCTTCAACAAAATTCAACAGCCTTTCATGCTAAAAACTCTCAATAAACTAGGTATTGATGGAACGTATCTCAAAATAATAAGAGATATTTATGACAAACCCACAGCCAATATCATACTGATTGGGCAAAAACTGGAAGCATTCCCTTTGAAAACCGGCACAAGACAAGGATGCCCTCTCTCACCACTCCTATTCAACATAGTGTTGGAAGTTCTGGCCAGGGCAATCAGGCAAGAGAAAGAAAGAAAGGGTATTCAATTAGGAAATGAGGAAGTCAAATTGTCCCTGTTTGCAGATGACATAATTGTATATTTAGAAAACCCCATTGTCTCAGCCCCAAATCTCCTTAAGCTGATAAGCAAATTCAGCAATGTCTCAGGATACAAAATCAATGTGTAAAAATCACAAACATTTCTCTACACTATTAACAGACAGAGAGCCAAATCATGAGTGAACTCCCATTCACAATTGCTACAAAGAGAATAAAATACCTAGGAATCCAACTTACAAGGGATATAAAGGACCTCTTCAAGGAGAACTACAAACCACTGCTCAACTGAATAAAAGAGGACACAAACAAATGGAAGAATATTCCATGCTCATGGATAGGAAGAATCAATATCGTGAAAATGACCATACTGCCCAAAGTAATTTATAGATTCAATGCCATCCCCATCTAGTTACCAATGACTTTCTTCACAGAATTGGAAAAAAAACTACTTTAAATTTCATATGGAACCAAAAAAGAGCCCACATTGCCAAGACAATCCTAAGCAAAAAAAACAAAGCTGGAGGCATCACGCTACCTGACTTCAAACTATACTACAAGGCTACAGTAACCAAAACAGCATGGTACTGGTACCAAAAGAGATATACAGACGGATGGAACAGAACAGAGCCCTCAGAAATAACACCACACATCTACAACCATCTGACCTTTGATAAACCTGACAAAAACAAGAAATGGGGAAAGGATTCTCTATTTAATAAATGGTGCTGGGAAAACTGGCTAGCCATATGTAGAAAGCTGAAATTGGATCCCTTCCTTACACCTCATACAAAAATTAATTCAAGATGGATTAAAGACTTAAATGTTAGACCTAAAACCATAAAAACCCTAGAAGAAAACCAAGGCAATACCATTCAGGACATAGGCATGGACAAGGACTTCACGACTAAAACACCAAAAGCAATGGCAACAAAAGCCAAAATAGACAAAAGGGATCTAATTAAACTAAAGAGCTTCTGCACGGCAAAAGAAACTACCATCAGAGTGAACAGACAACCTGCAGAATGGAAGAAAATTTTTGCAATCTATGCTTCTGACAAAGGGTTAATATCCAGAATCTACAAATAACTCAAACAAATTTACAAGAAAAAAGCAAACAACCCCATCAAAAAGTGGGCAAAGGATATGAACAGATATTTCTCAAAAGAAGACATGTATGCAGCCAACAGACAGATGAAAAAATGCTCATCATCACTGGTCATCAGAAAAATGCAAATCAAAACCACAATGAGATACCATCTCATGCCAGTTAGAATGGCAATCATTAAAAAGTCAGGAAACAACAGATGCTGGAGAGAATGTGGAGAACTAGGAATGCTTTTACACTGTTGGTGTGAGTGTAAATTAGTTCAACCATTGTGGAAGACAGTGTGGCAATTCCTCAAGGATCTAGAACTAGAATTACCATTTGACTCAGTAGTCCCATTACTGGGTATAAACCCAGAGGATTATGAACCATGCTACTATAAAGACACATGCACATGTATGTTTATTGTGGCACTATTCACAATAGCAAAGACTTGGAACCAACCCAAATGTCCATCAATGATAGACTGGATTAAGAAACTGTGGCACTTATACACCATGGAATAATATGCAGCCATAAAAAAGGATGAGTTCATGTCCTTTGCGGGGACATGGATGAAGCTGGAAACCATCGTTTTGAGCAAACTATCACAAGGACAGAAAACCAAACACTGCATGTTCTCACTCATAGGTGGGAATTGAACAATGAGATCACTTGGATACAGGGTGGGGAACATCACACACCAGGGCCTGTTGGGGGGTAAGGGCCTGGGTGAGGGATAGCATTAGGAGAAATAACTAATGTAATTGATAAGTTGATGAGTGCAGTGTACCAACATGGTACATGTATACCTATGTATCAAACCTGCACGTTGTGCACATGTACCCTAGAACTTATAGTATAATAATAATAATAATAAAAACAAAAAACTAAATATGCATCAACAGGTGAATGGATAAGCAAATTGTTTTATATCCACACTAGAGAATGGCTGATTTTAATGTATGTGATGTCAATGAGTTTGCAGGATTCCTAAACATTTGAAAATTGGCTGTGAGCTGGTATATGCTGACTGTAGCACACCACTGGATACAAATAATGTATATATGAAAAAAAAAGAGCAATGGGCAGTGCAGCTGAGAGAAGGCTGTCTGCCAAGAGGCAGGGGCTGGAGAGAAGCTCTATAGGGTCGTGCTGGAGCGGCTATGTGTGGAATGAGGTATTTGGGAATAGGATGTTGTGCCAGAGGGTTTTTTGTGGCTAGAATTTCTCAGAACAATTGCTCTTCCCCACCCCAGGGCCCCCACCTCATTGTTGCTAACCTATCTTCTCAGGACTCCACAAAGATGAAGCCCACATGTCAGTCCTGAGCATATTCCCAAGGCTTCCATCTGATTTAGTCACTGTTCTTTAATATTAAAATGGCTTGAGCAACTGTCATACACATGAGGAGAAACACTGTATCAACCCTCATGTCTCTCAGTACTTTGGTGGCTATTCCTTTGAGTCATCACTTTTTCTGACTCTTGCTTCCTGTGAAGTCTCTTTCTCATTCTTATCTCAGCTTCTCTGGCTGTCTCTTCTCTCTCTGTACATAGAACTCCATGGGGAATACTGGCCTCTTTGACTTGATTTCTGCAATCACACTCCACGGAGGCAATGGCGTATGGCAGGCTATCATTGAACCTCAGCTATAACAGAGGGTCTTGAACCGTTAGAGAAGCCCACTTAACGTTGAAGCTGTCTGTTTGTGGTCTTGAAAGCCATTGCCTGCTCCATCTGCTAGGAATTTTTTGTTGTTGTTGATATTTATTTTGGGTTCCCCTGAGACAAGGATTTGTGAGCAACTGGTTTCCTTGGAAGGGGGTCTCAGAAAGTACTGATGGGCAGTAAAATGGGAAAGGAAGGAAAGCAAAAGAGGAAACATTGTTGAGGAGGTTCTCGTACTGCTAAGAGGGGCTCAAGCATGCTGAGAACCCACTGAGAGCTGGTGGCACACTCAACTCTGAGTTGTTCTCCTCAGGATGAAGACCTGGGTATATATCTACCTATTCTCTTCCCTCACTGGTGAAGTCTTGCTCTAGCAGCAATGGCTCCCAGACATGAGGGATCCACACTGTTGGTTTGTTGAGCAGGCTCAGAGGATGGGGATCATGGTTAGGCAGACAGACATGGGTAGCCAGTGGCTCCTAATGGGCTGTCTATAGCAACCTCCAGAGTAGGCCAAGGTCACAAAGGTAGGGAAAAGATAGTCTCTTCTACAGTTGCCTTTTCTGTGTGGTCCTATCTGTTGACAGGTTGTTCTAGTCTTCCACTCTCTCCCTACTCATATCTCTCACTTCCCTTTGCCAGACCCCTGAAACATTGTGTTTTTCATTGCCTCTAATACAATTGTAAAATTAAATTGATATAATAGCTTTCACGATTTGAGGTCTGCTTCTGGGAGGTGTTAATATCTTAGCATTTCTGGCCTTCTCTGTAAGAAGGCAGAGTAGCTGTCAATGGTTCTAGTAAGAGCCTGGTCTAAATGAAGCAGATTTGGGGAAGTCGGAAGTTGTCCAGAGTGTGCTGAAGTGGCAGGGCCCTAATGATATTACCAGGACATTGACAGGGTCTGCTACACACTATAATATATAATGGATGCTCCCAAGTCTGTAGGCTAACCTCCTTGCCCTGTCTTTGCTTCTTGGATTCAAGTTCTCCTCTTTCTTGACTTATTCATTCATTGTACTCGAACACACCCTCCAGGAGCCACCTAAGAAATGATGCACAGGAAGTAAAATTTTGAGCTCCAACATATTTGAAACTGTCTTTATTGTCACACTTGATTGATAATTTGGCTGAGTGTAGAAAATTGGGTCAAAACCAATTTTCTTTTAGAACTTTTAAACAGTATCTTTTTTTGTATTACAGTTTCCAATATTATAGTAGAAAAGCCACAAACCATTTTAATTCTTGATCATATAGGATGTTTTTATCCTTGTTTTTCTGTAAGGAAACTCATATTTTATTCTGAGAATGTTGTTGGTATAGTTTTCTTTGTCTTCTTTATATTTTTCTCTTATTTTTAGAGAAATCTTACTGGTCAGATATTGATCCTTTTTGTCAATCTAGTAATTTTCTTAAATTTTCTCTCTTTTTCCCATACATCATCTCTGTCTCATCCCTTCCCCACATTCTTTGGGGATCATTTCTTGATTTTGTATTTTAACCATTTTCAAAAATATTCCCTTCATTTAAAAAAGTATTCTGTTTTTTATAGATACAGTGCCTACCTGTATTTCTCAGAGGATATTAATAATAGTTTCTATGGAAGTTCTATTCTGCTATCTGCAAACTTCTGTTGATGATGGTTCTAGGTTATATATTCATTTTAAAGAGTCAGACTCATATCACTGATTATTTAAGTTCTATGTACATGGTGAGATTGAGCAGTGAACTACTTTTTTCTTATTGGCAGCTGTAGCAGAAACTTCTGATTGTTTCCCAGTATCCATTTCCCCTACTTGTTTAGGTAATACAACTACCCTCACATCTTTGAAAATCAGCGGGGTACCTGCTGCTCTGTTAGATGCTCCCTTGGAGTAACCTCCCAACGTGCACAACTTCCTAGTTACTTTCTTAGGAAAGAAGCCACTTGCTTTCCACTTTCTCTTTCCCCCCGCTGTGGGCTGAAGTGCTGGCAAGAATGATGGTGAGTCAGCCTCTGCCATTCTGAGGACAGTTCCTGCGGATGCTAGAGTAATGAAAGGGAAAGCATTTGGCTCTTGGATGACCTTGTCAACTTGGGTCAGAGCTCGTGACTGTTCTGAATGCACTTCCATCTCTGGACTGTCATATGAAAAAGAGATAAACTTCTGCATCATTAGCCATTGTGTTTGAGGTGTGTTTGTTATAGCAGCTTAGCCTATGCCCTAACAAATTCAGAGGGATATCCAAATATCAGTGTTTACTGGTATCTCTTCTGTTGCTGTCCAGTTTCTCTAGAGAATGATTCTCCAGTCTCCTGCCTGCTTATTTATTAACTTGAATTTCTACCGTGCAACAAAGAAGATTACTGCTTCTATTTTCCTGTGGAAGTCTGTTTCTCCCTCCACCTATCACCCTGTTTCTGCTACAATGTTACTTTTGTATTGTCAACTTTAAAGCATTTACATTCTTTCTTGAAACAATTGTTCCTATTTCTAGAAGGCAGAGTCATTGCATTCATCAACTGGTTTTAGGTGACCTATTTTTCCTATTATGACTAGTTTATCTTTGTATTTGCCTCAGAGGCGTTTATACAGGATGTGCTTAATAATTATATCATGGGCAAACAGTACACGAAATTATGTGAAATACTAACTTGGTACTAATACAGTCCAGCAGAGGGTCAATTACAAAATTTCTGCTGTCAAATATTCTTCTCTGACTATAGGGAAACAAACTGTAAGTATGTGATTCAATCTCTCTCCAGGCTTAAAAAAAGAGCCTAGGAAAAAGGAAGCTGCTTAACTAGAAACTTTCAGATGAAAAATTACATGTGAATGGTGACTATGGGTTGAGCTGCCATTTTGTAATGTGGGAAATTAAGGTTCAGAAAAAGAATAAAGGTTTCCAATCCAGAAATAGCCCTGTGACTAGCTACCAGTCCTGTGTTCACATGACTTTTACCAAATTATCAATTTTCTAGACACTGATAATTTTAAGTTTAAAGATATGATAAATTGTTCCTTATTGTAAATATTAATATATAACCAATAATGGATATTTATGTTTAAAAAAATTTTTCCAAATTTTATTTTTCTATTTTTTATGTCTACCTCAGTACCTAGTAGAAGCTTAATAATTTCAAAAAGTTTAAATATATTAGTTTGTAACAATATTTATAACTTAAATGTGCTAAAATAAAAACGGAAAATCAAAGTCATGTAAGAGAGATAAATTTCCCTAAATTTAAATTTATACAGTAATTGTAATTGAGTTTATTTTGAGTCAAACTAAAATGGGAAATATAATGTATCACATATTTACATTGTTTGGCAAGAATAAACATATCAGTTCTACTTACAGGAGAAACATTTTTTCTTGTTATGAAAATAGAAAGCAATTTTCTTGCATGAGTTATTTTACAAGGGACAGTGAATAACATAATATATAATGCCTTTAACTTCAGTTGATAAGTTCTTCAAAAAGCTAAATATATCAATCCCCTATAAAACTGAGATGATATACTAAAGCATCAGTCAGCATTTATATTTTTGCAAAACATTCAGCTATTGAGATCCAGACAGGTGTATACTGGATATCTAATTTTATAGCAAAGATAGACCCTGGAATACAGAGAGCAATAAATGAATAGTATCTCACTTAAACTAGAGGTCCCAAAATTGTCTAGTTTTACGTTTATGTCCATGAGCCATTTTGAATTAATTTTTGTATGTGGTGAAAAGTAAGAGTCAAGAATCTTTTTTCCCCCTTATATGGACATCCAAGTGTTCTGGCATCATTCGTTGAAAAGACTACCCTTTTTTATGGAATTACCACTGCAATTCGTCTATAACCAAGTAACCTTTTATGTATTGGTGTATTTCTCTAGTCTATTTTTTCCATTGACCTATATGTCCATTCCTATGCCAGTTTCAAAATGTCTTGACTATTGTGGCTTTATAATAAGCCTTCAAATCAAAAGTGTGAGTTCTTCAGCTTTTTTTTTTTTTTGCAAAATGTTTTGGTTTTCTAGGTCTTCGGCATATCCATGCATATTTTAGAAACAGCTTGTCAATTTCTATATAAATATCTACTGGGATTTGGGTTAGAATGCTTTGACTCTGTAGATCAATTGGGGAGAAGTGACAATAATATTGTATATAAATCCATGAACATGGCATATTACTCTATTTATTTTCTTTGATTTTTTTCATGAATGTTTTGGAGTTTTCATCTGCCATGCACCATAAAAAGCTTTAATGTATGTCCTTTTAAAAACTTTTTATTTTGAAATAATTATGGATTCATAGAAAGTTATAAAAATAATATAGAGAAATCATATATATGTGTATATATAATATATATACATATGTATATATAAAATACAGAGAAATCCCATGAACCCTTCACCCAGTTTCCTCTCTTTGGTTATATCTTATGAAACTATAATATGATACCAAAACTAGAAAATTGACATTGGTTTAATATGTGCTTTATCACATGCGTAGACTTATGTAACCACCACAGCAATCAAAGTACAGAATTATTCCATCACCACAGAAATTCCCCCTTGAGCTACTACTTTAAAATCACATCTGGCCCTCTCCCCTGGCCCACCATTCGTAACTCTGGCAATTAGTAATCTCTTCTCCCTCTCTATCATTTTGTCCTTTTGACAATGTTTTACAAATGAAATCACACAGCATGTGACCTTTTGAAATTTTATTTTCACCCAGCATATTGCCCTTAAGATGGTAGTGCTTTTTAAATTTCAAGTTCCAATTGTTCATTGCAAGTGTATAGGAATATAATTGATTTTTGTATATCAGTCATGTATCTGTGGCCTTATTAAATTTTCTCACAAGTACTATTACGTTTTCTATAAATTCTTTGGGATTTACTACATAAATGATCATGTTGTTTGCAAATAAAAGGTTTTGTTTCTACTTTCCCAAACTGCATGCCTTTTATTTATTTTCCTGCTTTATTGCATGGGCTATATATTCCAATAAATGTATTTCTGAATAAGAATGATGAGAGTAGAGATCCTTGCCTTGTTCCTAATCTTAAACATTCTGTGTTTCAACATAAAGTGATATTATTTGTGGATTTTCTGCATGGGGTTTCCTACCTCAATAGTTCTTTTTCTAAAGGTCAGGGAATTAATGTGAGTGTCCCACCAACTGCTCTACATTTGGGAACCATGGAAATGACCACCAGGTGGGCCATAGACACAGTGGATCACTGTGAGATGGACATGAACTATGAATCCTTTTTTGCCTGGCCCCTGTAGCTCCTACTTGAACTATCATACTTTCTGTTCCCAGGTACCACAGGTAGCTCAAATCCAACAAGTTTCTAAAAAGCACAGTGACCAGTTACTTAAATCAATTACTGAATGTTCCATTGCGGAAGGACTAGAGAATCACTACTATGTATACCTATGTGGGGTTGCACAGTGCTTCCTCATATGGACCTGTTCTCACTTACTGCTGAGGAAATTGTCAGAAAAAAAAGGGCAATCAGCAAGGTAAAAGGCAAGAGATCATGATTTTCTATTCTAAAAGATCTTAGAATCTTCTCTTCTAAGAGATCATGAGCCTGGAGTGGCCAGCCTCAGTCTTTGGATTGTTCATTCTTGATCTCTTTTTACATTAAGCAATCACCAGACTGGAGGGCCCTTGCCCTTAGGAACACCATATACTGTAGCCTTCTTCAAAGACTCCTACAGGTCAGGACATCCTCACCCTCCCAGGCTGCAATCCCACCTTGCTGCCCTAAATGCTTCACTCTTAATGAGGCACTCACTCACAGTGTCATACAAGTGCAGAGTCAGTACTTGCACAACTCTGAGAGCAAGTGCCTCCTTAAGTTTTCCATCCTAGGCACTTTTCTTGAATCATGTCAGTCCTGACTCTGCTGTCCAAAACAGGATTTTTCACCCACCTTTTGCTTCTGAAGATTAAGTAACCGCTATAAGCCCTGCTACTCTGGAATCTGTTATCCTCATTGCTATTGGGCAGCCAAATTTGGTAATAGCCCATCCTACCATAAGACGCAGCCTACAGAGGGCCAGCCACTATTGAGTTTTGCAGTGATGTTGGTCCCTGTCATGGGTGCATTCCTTGTTGGCTTGTTAAATGGTACATCCTCAGGGTTCTCATGAAGAAAATAGCTGGTGGGTCTATGGCCTTATAAAATAGATAGTTCTAACAAAATCTAATTCTCTGACCCTGTGATTTCTTCCGACTTAGTTTGCCATGGCAGTTCTGGCATCTCTATCTCATTTAATATTGACCATCATTTTTCTTAAGCATCATATTAGAACTGACTCCCAGGGCACTTGCCAAGGTGTTAAATCCTGTGATATGGGAGGTTGCCCCTATGCTGATAAACTCTACCTTATCTAGCTTTAGGATCCACTCCCAGGCATACTCTCCCAGTTCCTCAGGATCCATGCCCAGGGATAATCTCCCTGTTCTTGGCAACACATGCTAGCTAGATCCCATGGCTCCTGGGTTTAATTTCTCTCTTCTTTTAGCAGGGAGAGCACTTTCTCAGTCAGTTCACACTGAGATTTGATCCCAGCTATTGGCCTGGTGACTGGTGATGAGGTGGGGGACAGATCTTGAGGAGGGCAATTATGGCCTTATATAGCACCTGCTTAATTTGATCCTCTGCATAGTGTATAAGCATGGGGAAGGGACACTATTATAACAAGGGAAAATGGGCCAATTATCCATCAATTAGACAGTAGGAATAAGGTTTTTATTTGAAATATACTGCACAGTGTGATGAATATAGTAAATAATAATGTAGTGTATACAAGGGCCCTGAGTTTCAGTAGGAGACTTGGAAAGGCTAAGAATTCATCCTTTGTTGAGATCCTGCTGTTCTTTTTAGGTAAGGTCCTGAGCCTGGTCCTCAGCATAATTAACCCTCAGCTACCTGAGATAAGAGTTTCTTTAGATAGTAACACGGAGACCTTCTGGCTTTCACCCTTGTATTTGCATTGTGATTGACTGCTTTGTGCCTTCATTTTCAGTTAAGGGGTGCTACTCAGCCACCCAATTTCACAATCCCTATTATTGCTATTTCCATCCTACCTCACAAATGCCAGAGACATGGCACAAGCCAGTGCATCTTCCCCATCTATGTTCCATGACAGCTCACCAGGTAAAAATGGGAATAGTTGCCCTGCTACAGCAAACGGGGCTATCAATACTCCACCTTTTACAAGTGATGGGGTCTTGATTGCCAGTTGGCTGATGGGTGATACAATTCAAGAATCCCATCCTTAAAGTCTGCTTCCTAGTTCCAGGTACATGTGAATTTTTAAGAATGTGCCCTTCAGGAAGAAAAAAAATATTTAAAGAAATGAAGCAGCCAAATAGGGAGGGGAAAGAACTGAGCAAGAACATGTTCACAGGAAACGCATAGCCTACACCAAATCAACAGGGGCTTGAGTACAAATTGCATCACAGGGTCATACAGACTTGAGACAAGGGATCAGGGCTCTTGTACTCCAATACCAGTATGACATTGGTTGCTTCTTGGGGGTGGGGCATAACTTCCTTGGTACATCAGGATTACATGGCTCCTATTATAACAAGCCATTCTCTGCAGAATGTCACAGGTATAACCCCTTAACTGCAGCACCAGCAGCAACTAGACGGTGAGCATATCACTGGGTAAAACCCAACTGTGTTCATTTACTCCCAAGTGGCCCAGTCAGCAAACTCACAGGTAGTCATTTTGGCCAATGAGTGAAAATTATTTTGGTATAATGAAAAATCTTGGATTTTGGAATCATTCGTGGGCAGAATTTGGCTTAGTCACTAAAATATCTGAGAGATTTAGGGTAGCTTACATAATCTAGCTGAACCTGTCTCCTCATCTATGCAATGAGGAAGATTAGAGCCATGTCACAGGGTTGTTTGAGATCAATTATGATAATTTATGTAAATTCTGGTACATCTCATGCTCAAAAATTAAAGCCAGGCTAACAAACCTTCTGGTTAATCATTTAAATTACTTATTTATTTATTTATTTTTTGAGACAGAGTTTCGCTATGTTGCCCAGGCTGGAGTGCAGTGGTGGGATCTCAGCTCACTGTAACCTCTGCCTCCCAGGTTCAAGCAACTCTTGTATCTCAGCCTCCCAAGTAGCAGGAATTACAGACTTTCACCACCATGCCCAGCTAATTTTTGTATTTTTAGTATAGACTGGGTTTTTCCATGTTGGCCAGGCTGGTGTCAAACTCCTCGCCTCAAGTGATCTACCTGCCTCAGCCTCCCAAAGTGTTGGGATTATAGGCATGAGCCACTGCACCCAGCTAAACTACTTTATTGTGTTCCTCTTTCTAAAGGAAGCAACCACTTAGTGGATTTGTTTTCTTTTCTGTCTAGAAAGTTGAGATTTAACTGTGCTTTCATCAATATTCCAAAGACGTTTGCTCAGTTATATTTGGTAATTCTATTTATTTTTGAGAGATAAGCATTTTGGCTATTATTGGTATGTAGTAGTCATTCCAACTTAACTGGGTAATGAAGATCACTTTACGACAAATTCCAGAATTTACTCTCTTGCTCGAACAGCAATCTTTGTCTCTTACAGGAACAGAAACCCACAGCTGGTGGGCAAAAGATACAACTCAGATTGGTGGTTTTGTCTGTCTCACTTTAGGAGACTAAATTTAGGAAATGGTCTGGGTGAATAGCTAGGTAGTTCCAGACGGCTAAGAGAAATTTTGTCCTGTGGTTATCTTCCCATGAAGAATAACAAATGTGCCTTTCAAAAACATATCTTTTGTTGCTTACAGGCAAAATGCTGGGTTTCACTCTGAACAAGGGCCATTCAGATATTCTGTAAGTCACAGTAAATCTTCCTTTCTTCCTAATTTATCATCCTCAAGCATTTAAATTTCAGGGCAAGCTTTTTCTGTGCTGCAAACACAAACTAGAATAGTTTTCAGAGTAAGATAGCATCACAGAGTGAATCATTTGGTCCATCAGAAATTCCAGGAAGTAGGAAAAAGAAGTTCCCACTCACGTATATTTCTTGTAAGAGTAATTATTGTTTGAACTAGATTCTTGAGTATTTTTAAATGTAGAGACTTGTTTTACTCATTCTGGCTGGACTGTTTAGAAAAGTTTAACTTTAAAAACTTTTAAAAAAAGTTCATTCTTCTATGGGCAGTTTATCTGCCTCATTGAGGATATTGCTTCCTGGACAGGAACTGCTTCTCAGCCTGGCCTTTCATGCTGCGACCTCTCCTTCCTGGAGAGCCACCACTTGCCCTGTGTGACAGGAGCTGCAGTCCTTTTGCCTTTTGCTCTTGTTCCCTCAGAGAAGAATTATGCATATACCCAGAAAGGGACTCATCACTGGCTCCGCCTCAACAGTGATAAAGTCTTAGGGAGATACATACAGAATCTCAGAGGGTGCCCCAGACTCTTCTCCCCAAGAAAGGGCCATATCAGCTCCCGTCTGTCAGAACTGTGCTCAGCATCTGGTCTACCAGTCACACTCCTTACCCCTCCCTTTCAGTGACCAGTTGTTGGGACTTTGCCAAGGCTGAACTCCTTGGCATAGGCATATTTCAACGGTTACTTAGAGAACTTTTCTTCCTCTTGATTCAAGGTATCGGAGAAGGCGGAGCCCCATTGTGTCCCCTCTGAGACTCTGCCATGTCCCTCAAGTTGCAAAGCATTTTCCCAGCACTAGACTGGGAAATATAGTCAAATGGTGGTAGTTCACAAGATTTTCGAGAAAATAAAGTGACTATGTTATTAATAAAAATGAAGAATCTTAAAATGTCAAGGAAATTGTTCTAATTTAGATAGAAGCTGTTATTAGGTCTAAAACAACAAAGTGTTCATATGCAAAAATCTTTGCAGAGCTGCTTTAGAAAGGAATAACCTTTAATTTTTAAATCAATTTCTTATATTTAAATAAATATTCCTAAATGCTTACGACACAATTATTTTCCAATTAGGTTAGTTATACCATCTACAATCTCAGTTACTAATTGATCAGAAAAAATTTCCATCCTCAAAGCACAATATATTGCCTGTTATCACAAATTGAGTGAATTTGCTGAAGTAAAATATAGAGCACTTTGTAAACTATAAAGCCTTATACAAATGTAATGAGGCAGAAATTTAAATAATAATAATAATGACAATAAGTACTGCGTTTATTTACTTTAAAAAAAGTAAAAGCTAAGGCCCAAAATGTGGCAAGGCAAGGGTTAAAAAAACAGTTTTCCTTTGCCTAACAGCTTATTTTAAGGATAGTTATAAGATAATGCTGTCTGAATAGCAAAGACAAAGGAACGGGTTCCAAATATCCCTCCATTTTAGAGCAAGGTTAAAGAAAAAAAAAAAAAAGACAAATTCTTTTACTGTTACTCTTTTCCCAGGCTTCTTGAGCATTATGTTTCACAAATGTCTATATTTAGCCAGTTTTTATTTTTCTTTCGATGCAGCTACAAGGTCACCAGCTATGCAAGGTCGCAAGTTATGTTATGCTATGAATTAAGTGACCTGTCACTGTATAATTAACTGCTTTTGTTTTGCTTTGGTAAGGCCTCTTGTAAAAATGCCGCTCTATCTTTATTCAATGCTCAGCTTTTTTGGATATAAATCCTCTGAGCCGGTGTATACCTAAAAATAAACAAATCCTCCTGTACTCCGTATTGGTCTCTCCGTTCCTCAGTTTACCACAATGTTTTTGGCAACCACGAAGGGACTGGAGATGGCAGGCTTACTGTCTCCTTTGCCTCTGGGGGTTGGAGCCTGGGCCTTGGGAAACCTGTGACCCCAGGCGCCGCTAGGAGAACTTCAGCCCAGAGTGGGGATCAGCTCTACCATGACCTGGCGCCCCCCTACCTAGCAGTGCAACAGAACCTAAAAGGAGCTACAGGACGATTTCAGAAACAGCACGCTTCAGGAAACGTGGTAAGGTTTTGGGAGCCCAAGGGAGGACCCGTTCCTTGGATGGAAGGGGAGCCTGATCACCTCCTGGGGTGTGCCGAATAGTCCGACCCAGAGGGGCTGGGGGCTCGTCAATTCGGATGAAACTCACACCCCGCCAAGACAGGACGAGAGTGGCTTGCTAAGTCAGCTAGGAATCTGGAGGTGGCGAGAGTGGCTCACCATCCCAACTAGGAATCTAGAGGTGGCGAGAGTGGCTCACCACCCCAGTTACAAACATGGGAACTAAAAGTGTGTGAAAGTGTGTAAATGGAGGGGCCTAATTAGTCACAACAGCTGCGAAGTGGGGAGTCACAGATCTCTTAGTGCGGACTGTGTGCTCCAAGAAAGTGTGGGGCCGACTAAGACTAGTGCCGATCTGCATAAGGCTAATAGGAGCCGCGCTACAGCTCAGAGTTGTAGCAGGAATAGGGAAGTCTCCAAAGCCAAGCAGTATCTAAAAGTCTCTCCATTCCTCAGTTTACTGCAATAGTAACACATTGTTATTCAAATATAGGGAAGTTTTTACGAATGAATGAGAAATGTATGAGATTGAGAAAACTTGCCAGAACTGGTTGAAGAGCTGTTGTTATGGAAATTAATGATTGTTATATTATTTAAATGGAATGTCCTTTTAGCAAAGTTGTAGTTTTCTCTGTCATTAGCCAACATTGTTTCTTATCTTGAGAGAACTAATTTTTGTAACATGTTAAAATATTTATAAACATATTCCCTGAAACAGCTATCGTGGCATCAAAAATGGAGGATTTGGATGGTTTAGGGGAGAAATCTTGACCCAAAAATCATAGCTGAGTGCTCTTCTGAGAGCTGGTAGATTGATATAAAGTGCTGAAGCCATGCTTTTTGGATCATTGAGGAGGAAAGTGTGATTTATTAAGGAAGCAACTGTATTTGGAAGATAATTCTTCACATCAGAAGCATGAAAACTATTGAGGGATGGTGTTCATTTAGGTAACAGTGTCAGTACAGGATAAAGAGGCCAACTCCACCTCTGAGTTCCCTTCTGATACTCTGAGGAAATGGAGGAGGACTTTCTCCAATCTGTCAACAAGTCTTTGAATTATTTCTCCATGTTCCTACTTATTTTTTCTTTTATCTTCTGGTCCCTCAAATCTTCACATTACTTCTGATCCCAACCCCCTGAAAGGGTGTTTAATGTCTTGTCAACCTTAGCCTCCCTTTCTGATCCTACCTCCCACTTCTCTTGCAACAGCAATCTGATGCCAGAGTTGCCAATTGCCTCAGTGCCTCTCCCATTTTTTCAATGACTCAACTTTACCCACCCTTGAAGATGTACCTCCCCCTTACTCTGTGAAGCCTTCCCTTGATAATCCAGTCCTCTGTTCTGTCACCACCTTCTCCTATAGAACTCCTTTTCTGTCCTAATCTTCTGGCACTTGTGTGACTGGTTCTATGGTATGACTATTTATATGGCTATAGTTTAACTTTTCAAATACATTACAAGTATGTCCCTTAATATTACCCAAAAGGCCTAGCAAAGAGCTCTACATATGTATTTATTTATTTATTTATAAAAATTAAAAGCTATGTTTTCTATTTCCATGGAGGTGTTTAATCTGAGGGTTAGGAAATGCTGTGTGGAGGCTGTGGACTTATATACAGGTGAATTTCTTTTCCTCGCTACAAAAACAAACATTTCCTTGCAACTGACTGTTGCTATGCTTTTTGAGCTCCCCTGAGTTGAAAGTTTGGGAGAAGAAGTGAGAGAAACAATGTTTGACTTGAGCTAATCCTTGGCCTCCTGGGTGCTTCTGACTTGCTCTTTCTCTTGTATTTTGTGTGTGTGGAGGGGTGGGGATGGGGTCCTCCGACATCACTGTGGATCTGTTAACAATTCCCTGGGTGTGGTCAAACCCATCTCCAATTCCGGTTGACCACTTGCTTTTTCCTATCTCATCGATATCTGGTGACTCCTAGAGGTTTTGTTTTTGTTTATTTTGTTTTTACTGAGGTCTTCTTCCCACCCTGGTGGCTCTTTTAGACACCTGAAGACAACTCCACCATGAATGACTTTCTCATGCACCTGATTTCTAATCCCCCGGAAGTACTCACGCCTCCATTTTTCTGAATAACATAAGCAGTATAGGTCAATCTCAAAGCAGCAGAGATCTTTCATTTGTTCCCACTATCAGAGCCACTGGACAGCCCACCTTTTGCATTTTAGATTTGCCTGGCAGGAGTCCAACACTAATCCACTGTGTCCCTCTGTCCAAACTGAGAGGAGCCATATTAGGCTTTTTCAGAGGGCTCCTTAGAGTCCCTCTCTCAATGTGAAGGAAAAGTGCACCCATACATTTTCCTCATGGAAGTGATGGAATGGGGCTCACAGGAAAACAAATGCTTCACTACAAAAAAAATCCTTCCCAAATATTATCCTTAAAATATCTTCTGTTTCTGTCATTTCAATGTTTTTTATTCAGGTGTGGGAGATAAGAGCTTTCTAACCGGTTATGAGTCACCTACTTCGTCAGTGAGAGAGGGTTACTTGACTTTACAAATAACAAGAATATTGTTTTTCAGCCAAAACCTCCATTTTACAGCCTTTTAAACCTCTGAAGCTGCCACATAAAGTAATTACCGAATGCTTTCTATAGAGAGCAGAAAATAGCAGTATTCTAAGAAGGAGCAGTGGGTTTTGAACTGATAGAAGCCTGAGTTTAATCCGTAAGTTTGATTCATGTCACTGGAACTTAGTAGCTGTGATCTTATGCAGAATAACTGACCTCTCTAAGGTTGTGTTTCCTTTTCTGTAGAATAAATATATGATAAACATATATAAAATGCAAGTGGCTAAGAACTCAAAATATCATTCCTATTGAGAGCCATAGGCAACCACAGGCAGGGATGATCACCGTGTGCCAGGATTGCATGTGGAGAAAGGTAGAGAGCATTGTAGTAGGGCAAATGGCAGAAGAAAAGGCACAGAAGTGAGAATGCATATGGCTTAACAGGAGAACACTGAACAGGTGAGAGTGCCCGAGAACAGTGCACACATGAAGAAGTAGTTCTTGGTGAGGATGGAGTCCATGAGAAAGGAGCCAGCAGTTTTAATTTGCTCTTTAGCAAATAAGTTGGAAACAGCTTTAACTTAGATTCAGTCCTAACAGGAAATCTTCCCTTAGTGCGGTGCTTTATCAACATACTCAGTGCTCTGAATTTATTAAATTGCACTAAATCTTGTCTGCAAAACTTCTGGCACTATAGATCATTCCTTTTCTGATAGGCTAACTCAACAACTCAATATTGCATCCATCTTTCTCTCTTTCTTTCTTTTCTTTCCTTTCTTTCTTTCTTTTTCTTTCTTTTCTTTCTCTCTCTCTCTTTCTTTCTTCTTCTTCTTTTTTTTTTTTTTTTTTGAGGTGGAGCCTCACTCTGTTGCCCAGGCTGGAGTGCAGTGGCATGATCTCAGCTCACTACAACCCCCACCTCCCAGGTTCAAGCGATTCTCATGCCTCAGTCTCCTGAGTAGCTGGATTATGGGCATGCTCCACCACACTAATTTTTTATTTTTAGTAGAGATGGGGTTTTGCCACATTGGCCATGCTGGTCTGGAACTCCCGACCTCACGTGATCTGCCCACCTCAACTTCCCAAAGTGCTCTTTGCATATTTCTTACTTCCAAATATGCCATTGTTTTGCATTGTTTCAACAAACCTCTCTTCAAACATTGCAAAACAATAAAACATTCTCTTTGTGGAGGGGGTGGTAGTTGGAAGAGGTGGGGACTCATCTGGATTCGTTCACTCTTTACCCATTTTCAAAGATAATCAACTCTTTTTTAAAAAGCTTATTAGAATATAACACACATATAGAAAAGTATACAAAGTGAAAATGTACAGCAACATGATTCATCAAAAATCAAACACATAATGAAAATCTCACCCAGGTAGAGATGTAGGACATTGCCAGCCCCCAGAAGTCCCATGGGGGCCCTCCCATTTACCACTTCATCCTTCTTCAAATGTAACCATCATCTTGATTTGCAGAGTAATCATTTCCTTATTTTATTTACACTTGTTCTGTAGCTTAGTTTTGAATTTTTAAAAGCTTTAAAAATGGAATAGAATTATACATTAATGGTCTATCTGCTTTTGTTCAATGTATTTATGAGATTCACCCATTTTTTGTAAATAGTATCTCATTCATTTTTATTGCTGTCTAGTACTCCATCAGTTGAATTACCATAATTTACTTATCTGTTCTAGAGTTGATGGATTTTTAGGCTCTTTCATGTTTGGTCACATTACAAATAACGTTGCTGAAAACATTTCTGAGCTTGTCTTTTAGTGCACGTTTGTGTATTTCTGCCAAGAAAATATCCATTATTGTAATTGCCAGGTTCTAGGAGATAACCACAAACTGTTTTTGGAAGTGGCTGTACCAGTTTATATTTCCTTAGGTAGTTCATTGGAGTTACATTGTGTCCTACTCATGAAAACTTTGGTATTATCATAGTTTTCAATTGTAGACATTCTGGTGAATGTGTAGTGATTTCGCATTGTGGCTTTTATTTGTATTTCCTGATGACCCATGGGATTAAGCACCTATTAATATGTCTGTTGACAATTTGTATAGCCCCTCTATAGGAACATCTATTCAAGTCTCTCAGCTGTTTTTAAATTGCACTGTCTGCTTTTTGAAAATTAATTTGTGGCCTTTCTTTTTATTTAGCCTCATGATTACTGAATATGATTCTGTTTTGGAGTAACTCCCTGCGGCTAAATTAATGCTTTTGTGCCCAGAAGTTCATGAACAGTGTAAAAGTTTACTGATTTTGTCAAGGAGATGCAATGTACATCAGCAGTACAATAAGTTAATGACCTAGTTCTGTATAACGAGAAGGGTCACTCACTGAATTGTTCATTAAATGAAACTCTAGCTCATTCTCCTCTACCTTCTCTCTCACCATTCAAGTTTGCAGAATGGTTCCTCCCATTGGCCATGGGTCCTATGAAGATGTGAGATCATTTTTTATTCTCTACTACTCTGGTGCTCTACCACTGTGATGATAGATATGTTCTAATTGGAGAGGCTGAAGTCACCTGCAGAAATTCACATTGGTTGGTTCCAGCCCCCCAATGTAAAGGTTAACTCCAAACTTACTGAGGGCCCTTGCTAAGAAGGTAGAGCCTCTATGAAAGGTCAAACAAGAGTCTCCTCCTAGACAGAGGCAGCACTTAGAAATTTACACTTTACTTATTTATTTAATTTGCATAATTAATATATACACATGGTACAATATTTTAATAGCATGAATGATCACAGTTTATCACTCTTGAACACTATCTGAAAGATATCAATGTATCTTTCAGAGGTCATCTGGAAGGCCACTTTTTGCTTGAATAAAAGTTTTAATTTAAATATAACATACTACAACACTGTGTCCAAATCTTAGGTGTACAGGTCAATAAATTATCACAAAGTGAACCCACCATGACAAACTACCATTCAAGTCAAGAAGCATCACCACTACCAGCATCCCAGAAGTGTTCTGTGTGCTCCCTCCCAGTGACTCCCCAACTCTCCTTCCCAACTAGTCTCACCTCTAGCATTATATTAGTTTTATCAACTTTTTAGCATTATATTTAGATTGGTGCAAAAGTCACTGTGGTTTTTGCCATTACTTTTCATGTAAAGGAAATCATGTATGTATTCTTTTGTGCCTGCCTTCTTTACTCAGTATTATGTTTTTGAAAATCATCTATGTGTTCTTGCATGGGGTGATAGCTTATTCATTTTCATTGTTGTATAATCTTTGGATAAACATAACACATTTTATGTATCTTATAAAAGTTCAGGATTTTCATGTTATAGGCTATTATGAACAATGCTCTATGAACATTCTTGCACATGACTCTTGATACAAATGTGCAAATATTTCTGTTGGGAATAAACTTAAAAGTGGAATTGCCATTTCATAGAGTATGCATCTATTCATCTCTTTT
Organism: Pongo abelii; assembly: GCF_028885655.2. Taxonomy (NCBI): domain Eukaryota; kingdom Metazoa; phylum Chordata; class Mammalia; order Primates; family Hominidae; genus Pongo; species Pongo abelii. The sequence continues at coordinate 42,281,013 of NC_071985.2, read as the reverse complement.
TTTTTTTTTTTTTTGAGACAAGTTCTCATTTTATCATCCAGGCTGAAGTGTAGTGGCATGATTATAGCTCACGGTAACTTTCAACTCCTGGGTTCAAGGGATCTTCCTGCCTCAGCCTCCTGAGTAGCTGGGACTACAGGCATACACCACCATACCTGGCTAATTTTTAAAAAGTTTTTTGTAGAGAGAGGGTCTTTCTTTGTTGCCCAGGCTGGTCTTGAACTCCTGGGCTCAAGTGATCCTCCTTTACCTGCCTTGGCCTCCCAAAGTATGGGATTACAGCTGTGAGCCACCACACGCAGCCATATATTCATCTTTAGTAGATAATGCCAAATTTTGTTCAAAAGTGATTGCAACAATTTAAATTTCCACAAGCAGTGTATGAGTGTTCTAATTTTGATAAATAGAAGTTCTAAATTCTAATTTAGTTCATTTATAATTTTTTTCCTTGACATTGGCACCTTTCACATCCTGTTTAAGAAATATTTGCCTGCAGCAAGGTCACAAAAAATATTTCCTTATGTTATTTTCCAGAGCTTTATTGTTTTAACTTTTCACATTAGTATCTCCAAATCACTTGGAATTCCTGTGTGTTTATGGTGGAAAATAGTGATTAAAATTTGTTTTTCTCCAATGGCTATTCAATTAATCATATACCACTTATTTAATAAACTATAGTTTCCACACAACTCTGCAGTGTGACCTTTGTTATAATTCAAGTGTCTGTATATACAGGGTTCTGTTAGTGGACTTAGAGATACAATTTTTAATTTGAGAGTATCAGTGAGGACTTGGCAAAATTTTAGTGGGCATCTACTTAAGTTTAAATGAGGAATCCTGTGGGTAAATTCCTAACATCCTTGAAGTATTGGATGTCTCCATTAGAACCTCATGCATGCTCCCACCTTCTCATAATGAAGTTGACCTGATAGGGGATTTTTGGTCAACCACAAGGATAGGGCCAACCTTTTTTTTTTTTTTTTTAACTAATCTATTAATAGCAACTGAAGGAGCTAATTCCCCACCACTGTCTCCATTTAACACAGCAAGATATTAAGAATATGAGAATAAAAATTATATACTTAGGACCATGAAAAGATCAAGGTTTGGAGATACTGTACTAATTTTGAAAACTGACTCTAGGACCGTGGTGCCTAGGTTTACATCATAATCATGCCACCCAAAGGCTATGCAATATTAGACAAGTCACACAAACTATCTGTACCTGATTTTTCTCTTTAGCAAAATCGAGGTAATAATGTTTTGCATTAGTACTTATGCTGACATGTAGTATGTGCAATAACATTATCAGCATTATTATTAATCTTATTCTTATAATCATAAATAAATGGAGGTAAAGAACAACTCTCAGCATCCCATCCAGGTATAATTTATCAGTGTTTCATAATTCTCAATATTCTTACTATTATAATATCTTATTCTGAGAATCATAGGATGATCAAAATTGTGTTTCCATTATAGCTCTGTGTCTGAAACCAGAGACAGAAAATGGAAAGCTGTCTGGGTAAGGATCTGTATGTTGAACTTGAAAATGTCACCATCCAGTGTGACTCTGGCTATAAAGTGGCTGGTCCCCAAAATGTCACTTTGGTTGGTCCTCAAAATATCACTTGATCAGAGCACAGAACATGGCAGGCACCCAGAGGTGCCCAGGTGTGAGTGGGTAAGTGGCACACATTTCAGGGCATCCTATCCCATTCTAAAAATGATAGCCTCCTGCGGAGCACTGTCCTAGCCAACACCAGCGAGATCTGACTTTTGGCAGGATTTATTTCAACACATCACTTACAGAATTAGCACCGTCACCTTCGAAGCACTTTGGTATGCTTGTTAAGGCAAGCTCAAGAAGGACCACACCCCTAGATAGGAAGGTCTCATACATCCAGCTGACTTGACCCCCAGCCTCATAGTTTCTATAATAAATGCTATGCTTTTGCTTCATTTCAGATGGGCCCATCAGAATTGTCCCTTCTGTTGCCCCTAACGAGGCCCCCTGGGTGTTGTCTGCAGCGTTGTTCCTTCCCTGCTTCACCAGCTACTGATTGCTGCCTGACAGCCGAGGGAGAACACTTTGCTGACACCCTAGTTTCTTTGGGATTTTATTCATCTGTCCTGAGGAGGGTTTTAACATTCCAATTTTGTGGTCATCAGTGATACATCCAGAAGAAATCTTACATCTTTGGATTTCATTTGGAGAGAAGCCTCTCAAAAACTATCGCTTTATTTCATTTAGGTAATCTCTGAAGGTTATGATCAAGTGCTCATGGGTAGAAAGCTCATGCAGTGTCTCCCACACCCAGAGGATTCGAAAATGACCCTGGAGGTGTATAAGCTGTTTCTGGAGATTAAACGACTGGAACACGCGTGAGACTTGAAGAGGAACAACACCAGTTAGAAACCAGTTAGGAAGGATTTTCCTTCCCTTTCCCCACAAAACAGAGAAGCAGTTATATTTCTCTCTTTAGCAATTCTGTGTTTTTCAAGTACTATTATTTACTGGGGAAAAATATCTGTGTTTAGGAGAATTCACTAATATTCTTAGTGGTACTGATCATATGAAACAATTCATAGTTTTTGTCTTAGTTCAGTTTAAGTTCCTGCTTTCCTGGATTTGGTGGACTGGCTGAATAAATAATTACCTATCAAAAATCAAATTAATCTTTGTTTTCACTTTGATTTCTGAGTAATGAAAAATTAGGGCTCTCTGCAAGTCATTTTCTGATGTTTCTCTGATTAACTTACTTTTCAACTTTATTGTGTATGTTGTCCTCAAAAAACACATACTTGCATCCTTTATCTGAAATATCTTTACCCTACATTTTCATTTCGTACTCTTCCTGACCGTATCAGATCAAATATGCCATCTTCTTCTGAGTCTCCTCCATTCTGATTACTAGTATTTCTCTAGAGTAACTTCTTGTTTCCACTTTATATTTAAGGGATATTTGGTTTTGTTTGATATCCCTTTCACCCAATAATAACAAGCTTGAAAGTGTTTGAAAGCTTAATCTATGTGTAACACAAGTGCTCCTCTTGGGCATACTCAAATCTTTCAATTCAATCTGACCACTCTTTAATATTTTAACTTAAATGACTTTGGTGTCTCTTTTAGGTCAGATTCCTCAGAAGCAGACCGTGAGAAGAGGAATCATGTGTTAGTAATGTATTCAGGAAGTGTTACCGGAAAAACAGGAAAAGGAGTGGTGGTGGCAAGGCTGGAAAGGGAAGGACCCCCGCAGGGCTATCAGGGACCATCCTAAGGAGAGGGAGGTAGCAGCATAGCTTTATCCCAAAGGGGAACTTTGGGCTATAAACTATGCCTCAGAATTTGCTCCAATTTGAGGAAAAGAAACGGGGCTCTCATTCTGCTTTGCAGCAGCACCCAGATGCCTGCAGAGGGGTGCACAGAAATGATAAAAGGGAACCATGGGGGCCTAGCAGAGCTCTTCAGGGCTCATCCACATGTGTCCCCCTTATATTGCTGGGTATTGGGAGCCTTATATTTCTGACAAGTCACTAACTCTTCCAATATTTGCCTCCTCTGAAATCTCACGCTCACTCCCGCTTACCTTCTGTGGCTGGCCGCTGGTTCTCCACTGCAGCTTGACCAACAGTAGAAAACATTCCCCTGCTGCCCATGTTTTAAAAATTTTCTCAAAGTAGCAGTCACACAGGAGGTTGCAGAGCAGACTTTAACTAAACTTTTGGGTTAACAGAGAGATATATGACTGGCAATGCCAGACTGGACCTTCACATTGTCATCCAAAAGACCAGCAGGATGGCTAAGTAGTAGAAAGAGAGATTTATTGGTGATAACGGTTTGCAAACTGTGAAGAAATAGTCTCTGGCATGGACTGAAGGTGATCTCTCTTCAAAGAAGGAAAGAGTAGATTGGGGTTTATGTCTGACAGGGTCCATATTACACAATAGAGTCATATATATTCAGTAGGTGATATGGTTTGGATGTGTGTCCCCACCAAATCTCATGCTGAATTGTAATCCCCAGTGTTGGAGGTGGGGCCTGGCGGGAGGTGATTGGATCATGGGGGTGGAGTTCTCATGAATGGTTTAGCACCATCCCCCCACTTGGTACTATATAGGGAGTGAGTTCTCAGGAGATCTGGTTGTTTAAAAGTGTGTAGCACCTCCCCACTCTCTCTACCTCTCGTTCCTGCCATGTAAGAGGCCTGCTCCCCCTTTGCCTTCTGCCATGACTAAAAGCTCCCTGTAGCTCCCCAGAAGCAGATGCTGCCATGCTTCCTGTACAGCCTGCAGAACCATGAGCAATTAAACCTCTTTTCTTTATAAATTACCCAGTCTCAGGTATTTCTTTATAGCAGTGGGAGAACAAACTAATACAGTCGGTTTGGGGGCAAAGCTATACATATTTATGAGGAGGTTGAGCACATGTGCAATGGGTAAATGTATACGTAACATACACCCCATGTTCACTTTGGGGTATTAGCTTTGAAAGGATGTGGGAATTTGGCTCTTTACATTAAAAGGTGAACTATAGGACACCAAATTTGTGTGCAGTGTCTTTGTGGGGTGATACAAATATTTGGGAATCAGTGGTGATGGTTGCACAGTCTTATGAATTGTATAATTTAAAATGGTGAACTCTATGGTATGTCAATTATATCTCAAAAAAGAAAGACACTGAGATAGGCTGAATTGTGTCCCACTCCAAAATTCATATGTTGTTGAAGTCTTAACCCCCAGTACATCAGAATGTAACCATATTTGAAGATAAGGTCTTTAGAGAGGTAATGAAGCTAAAATGTGGTTTTAAAATTAGGCCTTAATGCAATCTGGCTGGTGTCCTTAGAAGAAAAGAGGAAATTTGGACACAAAAAGAAACACCAGACATGTGGACATGGAGAGTAAAGATCATGTAACAGCACAGCCAGAAGGTGGCCATCTGCAAGCCAAGGAGAGAGGCTCGGAAGAAAACAAGCATGCTCACACCTTGATCCCAGACTCCCTGCCCCAGAACTGTGAGAATAAAAAGAACCAAAACTATGTTGTTTAATCCCCCCCAGTCTTTGATATTTTGTCATGGCAGCCCTGGAACACTAATATGGACACCAGTAAGAGAGTGAAAGGCAAGCTACAATCTGGAAAGCACTATTTGCAAAGCTCATGTCAAACTAAGGGCTTGTGCCCCCCCCAAATATAAAGAACTTGTACAAATAAATTTAAAAAGATAACCCACCAAGAGAATGGAAAAAGTCCTGAAGAACCTTCACAAAAAATGATATCCAATTGGTTTATAGACATAAGAAAACTTGGTTAACTTCATTAGTCATTAGGTAAATTAAAATCAAACACAAAGTACAATTTTGGAATTCATACTCAGAAGAATAGCTAAAATGATAGAATATCAAGTATTAGTAAAAATGTATTGCAACCGTAACTCTGAAAACCTGCTGGTGAAAGTATAAATTGGTCCAACTGCCTTACAAAATTCTTTGGCAACTAAGCTGAACATATGTCTACTCTACGATCCAGCAATTCTACCCCTAGAGATTACCTCTCAAAAACGCATCCATATCTATTCACCTATGGGCATGTGTTAGAATGTTTATAGCAGCCCTATTTACAATAACCCCAAACTGGAAATGATCAAAATGCTCATGAGTAGTAGAGGATAAATAAATGGTGATACATCATATGATGAAATATACTGCAACAATGAAATGAATGATTATACAGATGAATTTCAAAACAGAAAGTGTTTAGTGAAAGATGCCAGATACAAAAGATGTACATACTGTTTTGTTTCATGTATGTAATGTATAAAAACAGGCAAAGGTAATTCATAGTGTTTAAGTCAAAATAGCAATTTCCCCCGGGATAGGGGTATGAGGAAGGCTTTGGAAGTCCTGGTAATGTTTTGTTTCTTCATCTGGGTGGTGTTACATGGGTATGTTCAGTGTGTGAAAAGTCAACTAGCTCTGCATTTGAGACAATATGCTTTTCTGCATGTAAAATATTCTTTAATAAAAATTAAATTAGGACGGAGGAGCCAAGATGGCCGAATAGGAACAGCTCCGGTCTGCAGCTCCCAGCGCGAGCGACGGAGAAGACGGGTGATTTCTGCATTTCCATCTGAGGTACCATGTTCATCTCACTAGGGAGTGCCAGACAGTGGGCGCAGGTCAGTGGGTGAGTGCACCGTGCGCCAGCCGAAGCAGGGGCGAGGCACTGCCTCATTCGGGAAGCGCAAGGGGTCAGGGAGTTCCCTTTCCAGGGGTGACAGACGGCACCTGGAAAATCGGGCCACTCCCACCCGAATACTGCGCTTCTCCGACGGGCTTAGGAAACGGTGCCCCAGGAGAGTATAGCCCGCACCTGGCTCAGAGGGTCCTACGCCCACGGAGTCTCGCTGATTGCTAGCACAGCAGTCTGAGATCAAACAGCAAGTAGGCAGCGAGGCTGGGGGAGGGGCGCCCGCCATTGCCCAGGCTCGCTTAGGTAAACAAAGCAGCCTGGAAGCTTGAACTGGGTGGAGCCCACCACAGCTCAAGGAGGCCTGCCTGCCTCTGTAGGCTCCACCTCTGGGGGCAGGGCACAGACAAACAAAAAGACAGCAGTAACCTCTGCAGACTTAAATGTCCCTGTCTGACAGCTTTGAGGAGAGCAGTGGTTCTCCCAGCACGCAGCTGGAGATCTGAGAAGGGGCTGACTGCCTCCTCAAGTGGGTCCCTGACCCCTGACCCCCAAGCAGCCTAACTGGGAGGTACCCCCCAGCAGGGGCAGACTGACACCTCACATGGCCGGCCGGGTACTCCAACAGACCTGCAGCTGAGGGTCCTGTCTGTTAGAAGGAAAACTAACAGAAAGGACATCCACACCAAAAACCCATCTGTACATCACCATCATCAAAGACCGAAAGTAGATAAAACCACAAAGATGGGGAAAAAACAGAGCAGAAAAACTGAAAACTCTAAAAAGCAGAGTACCTCTCCTCCTCCAAAGGAACACAGTTCCTCACCAGCAACGGAACAAAGCTGGATGGAGAATGACTTTGATGAGCTGAGAGAAGAAGGCTTCAGACGATCAAATTACTCCGAGCTACGGGAGGATATTCAAACCAAAGGCAAAGAAGTTGAAAACTTTGAAAAAAATTTAGAAGAATGTATAACTAGAATAACCAATACAGAGAAGTGCTTAAAGGAGCTGATGGAGCTGAAAACCAAGGCTCGAGAACTACGTGAAGAATGCAGAAGCCTCAGGAGCCGATGCGATCAAATGGAAGAAAGGGTATCAGCCCTGGAAGATGAAATGAATGAAATGAAGCGAGAAGGGAAGTTTAGAGAAAAAAGAATAAAAAGAAACGAGCAAAGCCTCCAAGAAATGTGGGACTATGTGAAAAGACCAAATCTACGTCTGATTGGTGTACCTGAAAGTGACGGGGAGAATGGAACCAAGTTGGAAAACACTCTGCAGGATATTATCCAGGAGAACTTCCCCAATCTAGCAAGGCATGCCAACATTCAGATTCAGGAAATACAGAGAACGCCACAAAGATACTCCTCGAGAAGAGCAACTCCAAGACACATAATTGTCAGATTCACCAAAGTTGAAATGAAGGAAAAAATGTTAAGGGCAGCCAGAGAGAAAGGTCGGGTTACCATCGAAGGGAAGCCCATCAGACTAACAGCGGATCTCTCGGCAGAAACCCTACAAGCCAGAAGAGAGTGGGGGCCAATATTCAACATTCTTAAAGAAAAGAATTTTCAACCCAGAATTTCATATCCTGCCAAACTAAGCTTCATAAGTGAAGGAGAAATAAAATACTTTACAGACAAGCAAATGCTGAGAGATTTTGTCACCACCAGGCCTGCCCTAAAAGAGCTCCTGAAGGAAGCGCTAAACATGGAAAGGCACAACCGGTACCAGCCACTGCAAAATCAAACCGAAATGTAAAGACCATCGAGACTAGGAAGAGACTGCATCAACTAACGAGCAAAATAACCAGCTAACATCATAATGACAGGATCAGATTCACACATAACAATATTAACTTTAAATGTAAATGGACTAAATGCTCCAATTAAAAGACACAGACTGGCAAATTGGATAAAGACTCAAGACCCATCAGTGTGCTGTATTCAGGAAACCCATCTCACGTGCAGAGACACACATAGGCTCAGAATAAAAGGATGGAGGAAGATCTACCAAGCAAATGGAAAACAAAAAAAGGCAGGGGTTGCAATCCTAGTCTCTGATAAAACAGACTTTAAACCAACAAAGATCAAAAGAGACAAAGAAGGCCATTACATAATGGTAAAGGGATCAATTCAACAAGAAGAGCTAACTATCCTAAATATATATGCACCCAATACAGGAGCACCCAGATTCATAAAGCAAGTCCTGAGTGACCTACAAAGAGACTTAGACTCCCACACATTAATAATGGGAGACTTTAACACCCCACTGTCAACATTAGACAGATCAACGAGACAGAAAGTCAACAAGGATACCCAGGAATTGAACTCAGCTCTGCACCAAGCGGACCTAATAGACATCTACAGAACTCTCCACCCCAAATCAACAGAATATACATTTTTTTCAGCACCACACCACACCTATTCCAAAATTGACCATATCCTTGGAAGTAAAGCTCTCCTCAATAAATGTAAAAGAACAGAAATTATAACAAACTATCTCTCAGATCACAGTGCAAGCAAGCTAGAACTCAGGATTAAGAATCTCACTCAAAACCGCTCAACTACATGGAAACTGAACAACCTGCTCCTGAATGACTACTGGGTACATAACGAAATGAAGGCAGAAATAAAGATGTTCTTTGAAACCAACGAGAACCAAGACACAACATACCAGAATCTCTGGGATGCATTCAAAGCAATGTGTAGAGGGAAATTTATAGCACTAAATGCCCACAAGAGAAAGCAGGAAAGATCCAAAATTGACACCCTAACATCACAATTAAAAGAACTAGAAAAGCAAGAGCAAACACATTCAAAAGCTAGCAGAGGGCAAGAAATAACTAAAATCAGAGCAGAACTGAAGGAAATAGAGACACAAAAAACCCTTCAAAAAATTAATGAATCCAGGAGCTGGTTTTTTGAAAGGATCAACAAAATTGATAGACCGCTAGCAAGATTAATAAAGAAAAAAAGAGAGAAGAATCAAATAGATGCAATAAAAAATGATAAAGGGGATATCACCACCGATCCCACAGAAATACAAACTACCATCAGAGAATATTACAAACACCTCTACGCAAATAAACTAGAAAATCTAGAAGAAATGGATAAATTCCTCAACACATACACCCTCCCAAGACTAAACCAGGAAGAAGTTGAATCTCTGAATAGACCAATAACAGGAGCTGAAATTGTGGCAATAATCAATAGCTTACCAACCAAAAAAAGTCCAGGACCAGATGGGTTCACAGCCGAATTCTACCAGAGGTACAAGGAGGAGCTGGTACCATTCCTTCTGAACACTATTCCAATCAATAGAAAAAGAGGGAATCCTCCCTAACTCATTCTATGAGGCCAGCATCATCCTGATACCAAAGCCTGGCAGAGACACAACCAAAAAAGAGAATTTTAGACCAATATCCTTGATGAACATTGATGCAAAAATCCTCAATAAAATACTGGCAAACCAAATCCAGCAGCACATCAAAAAGCTTATCCACCATGATCAAGTGGGCTTCATCCCTGGGATGCAAGGCTGGTTCAATATACGCAAATCAATAAATGTAATCCAGCATATAAACAGAACCAAAGACAAAAACCACATGATTATCTCAATAGATGCAGAAAAGGCCTTTGACAAAATTCAACAACCCTTCATGCTAAAAACTCTCAATAAATTAGGTATTGATGGGACGTATCTCAAAATAATAAGAGCTATTTATGACAAACCCACAGCCAATATCATACTGAATGGGCAAAAACTGGAAGCATTCCCTTTGAAAACTGGCACAAGACAGGGATGCCCTCTCTCACCACTTCTATTCAACATAGTGTTGGAAGTTCTGGCCAGGGCAATTAGGCAAGAGAAGGAAATCAAGGGTATTCAGTTAGGAAAAGAGGAAGTCAAATTGTCCCTGTTTGCAGATGACATGATAGTATATCTAGAAAACCCCATTGTCTCAGCCCAAAATCTCCTTAAGCTGATAAGCAACTTCAGCAAAGTCTCAGGATACAAAATCAATGTACAAAAATCACAAGCATTCTTATACATCAATAACAGACAAACAGAGAGCCAAATCATGAGTGAACTCCCATTCACAATTGCTTCAAAGAGAATAAAATACCTAGGAATCCAACTTACAAGGGATGTGAAGGACCTCTTCAAGGAGAACTACAAACCACTGCTCAAGGAAATAAAAGAGGATACAAACAAATGGAAGAACATTCCATGCTCATGGGTAGGAAGAATCAATATCATGAGAATGGCCATACTGCCCAAGGTAATTTACAGATTCAATGCCATCCCCATGAAGTTACCAATGACTTTCTTCACAGAATTGGAAAAAACTACTTTAAAGTTCATATGGAACCAAAAAAGAGCCCGCATTGCCAAGTCAATCCTAAGCCAAAAGAACAAAGCTGGAGGCATCACGCTACCTGACTTCAAACTATACTACAAGGCTACAGTAACCAAAACAGCATGGTACTGGTACCAAAACAGAGATATAGATCAATGGAACAGAACAGAGCCCTCAGAAATAATGCCACATATCTACAACTATCTGATCTTTGACAAACCTGACAAAAACAAGAAATGGGGAAAGGATTCCCTATTTAATAAATGGTGCTGGGAAAACTGGCTAGCCATATGTAGAAAGCTGAAACTGGATCCCTTCCTTACAACTTATACAAAAATCAATTCAAGATGGATTAAAGACTTAAATGTTAGACCTAAAACCATAAAAGCCCTAGAAGAAAACCTAGGCATTACCATTCAGGACATAGGCATGGGCAAGGACTTCATGTCTAAAACACCAAAAGCAATGGCAACAAAAGCCAAAATTGACAAATGGGATCTAATTAAACTAAAGAGCTTCTGCACAGCAAACGAAACTACCATCAGAGTGAACAGGTAACCTACACAATGGGAGAAAATTTTCACAACCTACTCATCTGAGAAAGGGCTAATATCCAGAATCTACAATGAATTCCAACAAATTTACAAGAAAAAAACAAACAACCCCATCAAAAAGTGGGCGAAGGACATGAACAGACACTTCTCAAAAGAAGACATTTATGCAGCCAAAAAACACATGAAAAAATGCTCACCATCACTGGCCATCAGAGAAATGCAAATCAAAACCACAATGAGATACCATCTCACACCAGTTAGAATGGCAATCATTAAAAAGTCAGGAAACAACAGGTGCTGGAGAGGATGTGGAGAAATAGGAACACTTTTACACTGTTGGTGGGACTGTAAACTAGTTCAACCCTTGTGGAAGTCAGTGTGGCGATTCCTCAGGGATCTAGAACTAGAAATTCCATTTGACCCAGCCATCCCATTACTGGGTATATACCCAAAGGACTATAAATCATGCTGCTATAAAGACACATGCACACGTATGTTTATTGCAGCATTATTTACAATAGCAAAGACTTGGAACCAACCCAAATGTCCAACAATGATAGACTGGATTAAGAAAATGTGGCACATATACACCATGGAATACTATGCAGCCATAAAAAATGATGAGTTCATGTCCTTTGTAGGGACATGGATGAAATTGGAAATCATCATTCTCAGTAAACTATCGCAAGAACAAAAAACCAAACACCGCATATTCTCACTCATAGGTGGCAATTGAACAATGAGAACACATGGACACAGGAAGGGGAACATCACACTTCGGGGACTGTTGTGGGGTGGGGGGAGGGGGGAGGGATAGCATTGGGAGATATACCTAATGCTAGATGACGAGTTGGTGGGTGCAGCGCACCAGCATGGCACATATATACATATACATATGTAACTTACCTGCACATTGCGCACATGTACCATAGAGCCTAAAGTATTATTATAATAATAATAATAATAATAAAAAAGAAAAAAAAACTTAAATTAAAAATTGTAAAGAAGGTGAGACTTTTTTTTTTTTTTTTTTTTTTTTTGAGACAGAGTCTCACTCTGTAGCCCATACTGGAGTGCAGTGGTGCGATCTCGGCTCACTGCAACCTCTGCCTCCTGGGTTCAAGCGATTCTCCTGCCTCAGCCTCCCAAGTAGCTGGGATTACAGGTGCGTGCCACCACACCTGGCTAATTTTTGCACTTTTAGTAGAGACACGGTTTCACCACGTTGGCCAGGCTGCTCTGAAACTCCTAACCTCAAATGATCTGCCTGCCTTGGCCTCCCAAAGTGCTAGGATTACAGGCGTGAGCCATTGCACCTGGCCAAGGGTTTTCTATACCCCACGGATCTCGGGGCAGGGTAATGGCTGGTCTTCTCATTGACATAGAATATCCTTACCCATAATGCAGTCAGATATAACAGAAATCGCTATATTCCTCACAACAGGATTCATCTTTTCAGTGCTTATATTGGCCGCATGTTTGTTTTTGTTTACAACTACACCTAATATCCCCAAGGTTACTCTGTCCCCAGTTAGGTGGAAAATGTGAATATGTCCCAGAATCCGTAAGTTTCATCTACACTGTTTTGGCTCCCTGCAGGAAAGAATACCCTAGGCATTAGATTTTGTTGGGTTTTTGTCTATATTATTCCAATACTATTTCACTGGACCAGATTCTTGGAAGCTAAAGGTATAGTTTTCATGCCCCATTGGTAAGGTCTACTTCCATCACACCTCTCAAAGTGATATGATTTGGATTTGTGTCCCCTTTGCCTTCCACCATGACTGAAAGTTTTCTGAGTCTCTCTCAGCCATGCTTCCTATACAGCCTGTGGACTGTGACCCAATTAAACCTGTTTTATTTATAAATTACCCAGTCTCAAGGTTTTTTTTTTTTTTGAGGTGGAGTCTTGCTCTGCCGCCCAGGCTGGAGTGCAGTGGCGGGATCTTGGCTCACAGCAAGCTCCTCCTCCCGGGTTCACACCATTCTCCTGCCTCAGCCTCCTGAGTAGCTGGGACTACAGGTGCCCACCACCACGCCCAGCTAATTTTTTTTGTATTTTTAGTAGAGACGGGGTTTCACCATGTTAGCCAGGATGGTCTCGATCTCCTGACCTCGTGGTCCACCCACCTCGGCCTCCCAAAGTGCTGGGATTACAGGCGTGAGTCTCCATGCCCGGCCAGTCTCAAGTATTTCTTTATAGCAGTGCGAGAACAGACGAATCCACGGGCTTTAGCTATCTCATAGTATCACATCTCTCCCCTTCATTGTCCTGTTTCCTCACAGAGACTTGGCTATACCGGGCATGGGGTCTTGCATGAATCACATTGTCTATGCAATGATAGTATTTATAGTATTGACAAACATCAAGAGGAGGCTCTGATGGATGGGGACATCAGATGCTTGGGTAAATCAAATCACTTGCATATCTAAAGATACAGAAATATGGGAGGACATTATCAAGGTCTGGATACAGGCAGAAAGATTAGTCACATTTTCCAGGTTAGTTTCCAGGCAAGTTTCCAGCTTTCAAAATCTTCACAGCAGATTCACAGTTGAGATGATTTTATCTGAATGAGTGAGAGCCTCATGAGAACTTTGGAAATGCAAATATTCCCTTCTAAGCATTGCCTTGTAAGACTAGAGCAATTCTAGACATGGGCTGCTTTTGATATAGGCTAAGCCAACTCAGCCAGGTCAGGTGTACCTCATTGATAGACACAATTACTTCAGGTGTAATGACTCAGCTTTCCTGGCTGATATAGCCCACATCCAGTACATTCCTTACCTAACACTGGGTGTTACTCAAACGTCTCTTGACATCAGACTGATAGCCCATTAAGGCCAACTCTATATTTATTCTCTGCACCTGAGTCATTATGTGTTTCTTAAATTGAACCATTGTCTTCAAGCTGGAAAACCACAGGTTTCTTCACATCTTCTCTTTTCCTTATACCTAATCACTCATTTAATTCATTTCCTTACTTTGAAATGTTTTCGAGAGAATGGAAAAATATTTGTGTTAGAATTATGGGATAATTTCTACAATATAAGTTTATTTTTTAAATTTCATTTATCCCAGTTCCAACTATTATTTGACCCAAAATGAACTTCATCCAGTCCTTTGACTCTTGTACTTCCATTATTCTTCACCTCTCGTTTTACCAAGAGGGGTTAGAAATCTTTCAAACAAGCATGTTCAAGAATGATTTTTAAACAGGAGGTTGAGAGCCCATGCAAAGAAATGACTATAGAGATCAGTGACATAATCTAAATATATCCCCAATTCTGTCATTTCTAATCACATTTACACTATCACCCTGGCCTAAAACACCATCACTTCTGGACTAGATTGTTGCAGGAAGTCGGGGACCCCGAACGGAGGGACCGGCTGAAGCCATGGCAGAAGAATGTGGATTGTGAAGATTTCATGGACATTTATTAGTTCCCCAAATTAATACTTTTATAATTTCTTATGCCTGTCTTTACTACAATCTCTAAACATAAATTGTGAAGATTTCATGGACACTTATCACTTCCCCAATCAATACCCTTGTGATTTTCTATGCCTGTCTTTAATCTCTTAATCCTGTCATCTCGTAAACTGAGGAGGATGTATGTCGCCTCAGGACACTGTGTTGATTGTGTTAACTGCACAAATTGTTTGTAGACCATGTGTGTTTGAACAATATGAAATCTAGGTACCTTGAAAAAAGAACAGGATAACAGCAATGTTCAGGGAACAAGAGAGATAACCTTAAACTCTGACCGCTGGTGAGCTGGGCGGAACAGAGCCATTTTTCTCTCCTTTAAAAGCAAATGGGAGAAATATCGCTGAATTCTTTTCCTCAGCAAGGAACATCCCTGAGAAAGAGTATGCGCCCCTGAGGGTAGGCCTCTAAAATGGCCCCCTTGGGTGTGGCCGTCTTCTATGGTTGAAACTGTAGGGATGAAATAAGCCCCAATCTCCCATAGCGCTCCCAGGCTTATTAGGATAAGGAAATTCCCGCCTAATAAATTTTTGCTCAGACCGGTTGTCTGCTCTCAAACCCTGTCTTGTGATAAGATGTTATCAATGACAATGCGTGCCCGAAACTTCATTAGCAATTTTAATTTCGCCCCGGTCCTGTGGTCCTGTGGTCTTGCCCTGCCTCCATTTGCCTTGCGATATTCTATTACCTTGTGAAGCACGTGATCTCTGTGACCCACACCCTATTCGTACACTCCCTCCGCTTTTGAAAATCACTAATAAAAACTTGCTGGTTTCATGGCTTGGGGGACATCATGGAACCTACTGACATGTGATGCCTCCCCCAGACGCCCAGCTTTAAAATTTCTCTCTTTTGTACTCTGTCCCTTTATTTCTCAACCTGGCCGATGCTTAGGGAAAATAGAAAAGAACCTACATGACTATCGGGGGCAGGTTCCCCGATACTAGATTACTACAATAGGCTTCTGGCTTTAGGCTTCTTCTTTTACCTCCTCATAGCAGTCATGAAGAGCTCAAGTGGTTGTTCCTCTACTCAGAATTCTTGATTAGTTTTTTCTCAAAGACTAATTTCATACATTATTTTCTGACTTCTGTCATTTCTGAAGAGAAGTCAGCAGTTGTTCAAAGTATTCCCTGTGTGTAAGCACTGTCTTTTTCCTGGATGCTTTTAAGATTTCCTCTTTATTTTTGGTTTTCAGCAGTTTGACTGTAATGTGCCTAGGCATGGTTTTCTTCATATTTTTTCAGCTTGAGTTTTACTGAACACCTTGAACCTGTAAATGTACCTCTTTTCTCAAGTTTGAGAAATCTACTTTTTCAGATAATTTTACTACTTCATTCTCTTTTTCCTCTTATTATGGAACTCCAATGACATGTTTATTTGGTCATCTGATATTGTCTTATAAGTCCTGAGGCTCTGTTTTTTATATAAATGTTTTGTCTTTCTCTACTTCAGATTGGACAATTTCTATTGATTTATACTTAAGTTCATTGGCTCTTTCCTTTCATTTCCATTCAACTGCTAAGTTCCTCCAGTGACATTTTTATGTTTTAGTTGTAGAATTTTTTGATGCTTTTTTTTTTTTTTTTTTTTTTTGAGATGGAGTCTCGCTCTGTAGCCCAGGCTGGAATACAGTGGGGCGATCTCGGCTTACTGCAACCTCCACCTCCTGGGTTCAAGTGATTCTCCTGCTTCAGCCTTCAGAGTAGCTGGGACTGCAGGTGCATGCCACCATGCCTGGCTAATTTTTTGTATTTTTAGTAGACACAGGGTTTCACCGTGTTAGCCAGGATGGTCTCTATCTCCTGACCTCGTGATCCACCTGCCTTGGCCTCTCAAAGTGCTGGGATTACAGGCTGCACCTGGCCAATGCTTTTTAATATTTTATTTTCTACTGAGATTTCTTATCTTCCTATTCATTACCAAGCATATATACCTTTACATCACTGAGCATATTTATAATGGCTGTTTTAAAAAACTTGCCTGCTAATTCCAACATTTGGATCATCTTAAAGATAGTCGCCATTGACTTTCCTTTCCCTTAACTAGAGTTCAGATTTTCTAGTTTCTTCATATGTCCAGTAATTTTGAATTGTATCCTGGACATTATAAATGGATTCTATTATATTCTCCCCAAAAAGAAAGTTATTTTTGTTTGTACTATTTTTTGTTTTTCATTTAAACAGACAACTAACTTACTTGCATCCAACCTGAAAACTCTCTATCTCTGGAGCAGCCCAAATCTCAGTTCACTTCTTTGATCCTTAGCTGCTCTGTTTTTAGTCTGTCCTGCTCATGGGTGATTCAGTGATCAGCCAGAGATTTGGGCAGAGTTTATACACAGGATGGGCTCTTCTCTTTGGTTCTTTAATTTTTAGGACCCCCATAATTTTCTAGTTGCTGTTGCTGCCCAAAGCTCTGTTTTTTTCAAACCAGAAAGACGTGGTTTTTTCTCAGAGTTTTAGCCATGCCACATCATGCCAACTTTGATATTCTCTCAGGCTAAAAGGCATAACAAATCGGAAGTTTGATCTATGGTGTCCCCTTCTTCTAAGACTTATTGCTCCTTTAGAATGTATCTGCTTTTGTTCACTTTCTGGTTCCTTAAGGTAGGATTTTTGTTGTTGTTTTCTTCCCTATTTTATTCAGAGTTTAGAATTGCTATCCGTGGGAAGGTGGGGCCAGTAGACACTTATGCAGCTATACTGAAAATGGAAGTCTTCATCCTCTTACCCATATTCAGTCTTTTGAGCCTGCAGAACATGATGTTCCCTCTTCAGACAAAACTTTTCTCCTTGGTATTTTCATGGCTCACTCCCTCACTCAATTCAGGCCTTTACTCGAATGTAACTTAATCAGAGAAGCCTTCCTTGACCATATCATCTAACGTGTGCTGCCCATCCCACCTCACACCTTACCACCCAGCACATTACTCTGTTATTTTTCGTCATACTACTTCTTTCCCTGACCTTGTATATATTTATTTATCTGGTTTATATTTATTTTTCTCACTAGACTGTAAGCTCCTTGAGTATGGGATTTTTTGTCTGCTTTGGGTAGTGTGGCATTCCCAGCACCTAGAATATTGCTTGGCTCATCGTAGGGGCTCAAGAGATATTTGCTCAATGATTAGCTCATATTAGACACTTAAAAATACATCTACACACAAACATGTTCAACCAATTTTTTATGAAGGTGCAAATGTAAATCAAAGGAGAAAGGATAGCATTTTTGAGAACAACTGAACATCTACAGGCAAATAAATAAATAAATCTTGATGTAAACCTCATACCTTATATAAAAATTAACTCAAAATAAATCCTGGACTTAAATGTGAAACGTAAAACTAGAAAAAGAAAAAAAACACATGAGAAAAATCTATGGGATCTAAGAATTAAGTGTAAAGTATAAAACTATAGCACTTACAAAATCTTGGGAAATAGCATAGGGGTAGGCAAAGATTGTTTAGACTTGACACCAAAAGCGCACCCCATTAAATGGAAAAATTGATAAATTGGATCTCATTAAAAGTACTCCAGGGTCGGGCATGGTGGCTCATACCTGTAATCCCAGCACTTTGGGAGGCCAAGGTGGGTGTATCACGAGGTCAGGAGTTCAAGACCAGCCTGGCCAAGATGGTGAAATCTCCCGTCTCTACTAAAAATACAAAAATTAGCTGGGTGTGGTGGCACATGCCTGTATACCCAGCTACTCGGGAGGCTGAGGCAGAGAATTGCTTAAAACCCACGAGGCGGAGGTTGCAGTGAGCTGAGATCGCGCTACTGCACTCCAGCCTCAGGGACAGAGCGAGACTCCCTCTAAAAAAAAAAAAAAAAGTACTCTGGTACACCCATATCCCATACTATGGAATACTATTTGGCAGTAAAAAAGAAAAAAAATGGATGATTGACACATATAAAATCTTAAATGAATGTCATAGGAATTATGCTGAATAAAAAACGTATAATCCAGAAAGTTTATATACTGTAAGTTTACATACTATATCATTCCATTTATATAACATTGTTGAAAATGACAAAATTTTAGATATGAAAACCAGATTAGTGGCTGTCAGAATTAGAGGTGAGGGGGATGGGCATGAGGGAGGTGAGTGCAGTTATAAAAAGGCAACATGGGTAATTCTTGTGTTGATGGAATTGTTCTGTATCTTGACTGTGATGGTGGATACACCAATCTACATATGTGATAAAACTGTGTAGAACTGAATGCACATGCAAACAAACATGAATACAAATAAAATGAGAAATTTGAATAATATCAGTGGATTATATCAATGTTAATATTTGTTTATTATTTCATAGCTCTTAATTATTTCCTTTCGTGATGACTTGGGGGGAAGGAAATAGTATCTCTGCTTTCTAGATATTAACCCCATTTCTTATCTTCTTTGTCTCTACCTAATTACCTAGTTTTCTGTGACAGTTATTTACATTATTTTAAAAGTACTAGATTTTAAATTAATGAGATTGAAGCCATAATAAAAAGTCTTCCAGTAAAGAAAAGCCAAGGACCCAATGGCTTCACTGCTGAATTCTACCAAACATTTAAAGAAATGCTAATACCACTCATACTCAAATTATTCTAAAAAGTAGAGGACAGAATACTTCTAAATCATTCTAGGAAGCCAATATGACCTTGATACCAAACCCTGAAATAGACATGTCAAAAAAAGAAAAAAGAAAGAAAAAAGAAAACTACAGGGCAGTAACTCCAATGAATATTGATGCAAAAATCCTGAACAAAATACTAGCAAATTGAATTCAGCAATACATTAAAAAGATCATTCATCATGACCAAGTAGGATTTATTCCAGGGATGAAAGGATGGTTCAACATATGCAGATCAATCAGTGTGATACATCACATCAACAGAATGAAGGACAAAAACCATATGATCATTTCAATTGTTGCTGAAAACACACTTGATAAAATTCAACATCTCTTCATGACAAAAAAAAAAAAACTAAAAAAACTAGGTATAGAAGGAAGATACCTCAATATAATAAAAGCCATATATGATAGACCCACAACTAATATCATACTAAATGGAGAAAAACTAAGAGCCTTCCCTCTAAGATCTGGGACATGACAAGGACTCCCACTTTAACCACTGTAATTCAGCGTAGTACTGGAAGTCCTAGCTAGAGCAATTAGACAAGAGAAAGACATAAAGGGCATCAAAATCGGAAAGGAAGAGTCAAATTATAATGATTTGCAATAATGTGATCTTATATTTGGAAAAATCTAAAGCCTCCACCAAAAAACTATTAGAACTGATAAACAAATTCAGTAAAATTGCAGGATACAAAATTCACATACCAGAATCAGTAACATTTCTACTTGCCAACAGTAAACAATCAATCTGAAAAAGAAATAAAAAAGTAATTCCATTTATAATAGCCACAAATAAAATTAAATGCCTAGGAATTAACCTAAGAAGTAAAAGATCTTTACAATGAAAATTATAAAACACTGATAAAAAAATTTGAAGAGGACATCAAAAAATGGAAACATATTCCATGTTCACGGACTAGAAGAATCAATATTTTTAAAAAGTTCATACTATCCAAAGCAATCAACAGATGTAGTGCAATTCCTATCAAAATACCAATGACATTCTTCATAGAAATAGAAAAAAACTATCCTAAAATTTATATGAAACCACAAAAGACCCAGAAGAGCCACAGCTATCCTAAGCAAAAAAAAAAAAAAAAAAAAAAGGAGGAATCATATTACCTGATTTCAAATTATACTACAGACTGATAGTAACCCAAACAGCATGGTACTGGCATAAAAACAGACACATAGACCAATGGAAGAGAAAAGACAACCCAGAAACAAATCCACAGACCTACAGTGAACTCATTTTCAACAAAGGTGCCAGGAACATACACCAAGAAAGACAGTTTCGTCAGTAAATGTTGATGGAAAAACTGGATATCCATTTGCAGAAGAATGAAACTAGACCCCATCTCTCACCAAATACAAAGATCAAATAGAAATGGATTAAAAACTTAAATCTAAGACCTCAAATTATTTCACTGCAAGGAAACATTAGGGAAAATCTCCAGGACATTGGTCTGGGCAAAAATTTCTTGAGTAATACCCGAAAAGAACAGGCAACCAAAGCAAAAATGGACAAATGGGATCATATTAGGTTAAAAACCTTCTGCACAGCAAACAAAACAGACAAGCCACAGAATGGGAGAAAGTATTTGCAAACTACCCATCTGCCAAGGGATAAATAACTAGAATATATAAGGAGCTCAAACAACTCTACAGGAAAAAAATTTCATAATCTGATAAAAAAGATGGGCAAAAAGGTTTGAATAGACATTTCTCAAAAGAAGATACAAATGGCAAACAGGCATATGAAAAGGTACTTAACATTACAGATCATCAGAAAAATGTGAATCAAAACTAAAATGAGCTATCATCCCCAGTTAAAATGGCTTTTATCCAAAAGATAGGCAGTAATAAATGCTGGTGAGGATGTAGAGAAAAGGGAACCCTAGTTCACTGTAGGTGGAAATGCAGATTAGCACAACCACCATGGAGAACAGTTTGGAGGCTCCTCTAAAAATAGAGCTACCATATGATCCAGCAATCCCGCTGCTGAGTATATACCCCAAAGAAAGGAAATCAGTATATTGAAGAGATATCTGTAATCCGATGTATGTTTTTTTGCAGTCCTGTTCACAACATCCAAGATTTGGAAAGAACCTAAGTGCCCATCAACAGATGAATGGATCTATTGAAATGTGGCACAGATACACAATGGAGTATTATTCAATTGTAAACAAGAATAAGATCCTATTAATTTGCAACAACATGGATAGAACTGGAGGTCATTATGTTAAGTGAAATAAGCCAGGCACAGAAAGACAAACATCGCATATTCTCACTTCTTTGTGGGATCTAAAAAACCAAAACAATTGAACTCATGGAGATAGAGAGTATAGAAGGATGATTACCACAGGCTAGGAAGGGTATCGGGGGTGAGCTGGTGGGGGATGTGGGGATGGTTAATGGGTACAAAAAAATAGAATGAATGAATGAATAAGACCTAGTATTTGATATCACAACAGAGTGACTATAGTCAATAATAATTTAATTGTATATTTAAAAATAACTAAAAGAGTATAATTGGATTGTTTGTCACAAAAATGATAAACGCTTGAGGGGATGGACACCCCATTCTCCATGATGTAATTATTACATATTGCATGCCTGTATCAAAACACTTCATGTACCCTATAAATAAATATACCTACTATGTACCCACAAAAATAAAATAATTCCAACATTTTTTAAAAAGCAAGAAAGGTAAAAGCACTAGGTTTTAGTGGAAAGCACAGATTTGATTCAGATTTGTGAACCAAACAAGTGGCTAAAACTTTACAGATAATAAGTGGCTGAACCACTTATTTGGGTACAGACAGGCTGACAAAATTACTCAGACAATATTTGAGTTGGACATTCCTTGTTGTTTTTCCTGATTTACCTAAGTCACCTAATGAGTCACACTTGGTGCCATTCTGATCTGTTGAAAGAGGGAAGTGTGGTGCCTGAAGCACTGAAAAGCATGCAGGAGAAGGTGATAACAAGGCTCAGGTAATGAGGCTCAGCCACTTATTATCTGTAAAGTTTTGGCCAAATGTCACCTACACTTTTCTGAAAAGGGGATTTTAAAAAACCACAAGGCTGTCATAAGACTAAATGCAATCATTTATGGAAAGTGCTTAGAACACAGAGGTGCCTAATAGGTAAAAGAGTCACCTAATGAATGCTCTAAATGCCTTGTTTTTTCTAACTAATATTCAGTTATTGTCTTAGATTCTCTTCTAAAGTTAAGTCAATTCATGACGAACTTATGTGCTTTCCTTTCTTTTTAGGGAGGTTAAAATTTAATCATGCTATAATAAATGTTACATCATAATTTACCGAGTTACTTTTGGTAAATGAGAGCTAAGTGCTTTGGATTTTGAACTCCTGTAACAGTCTTTGCAGCTAAACTAGGTAGGCAGGTCATTTTCAGGCCTTTCCCAAACTCATCTTCTTGTAGTAAAAATCAGCATATTATTATTATTATTGAAGTATTGTTTCCCATGAAATATAATTATGTACATAAACAGCTTATCTTTTACTGCCTTTTTTCAGAGATATAACACCAGGCTGAGTGTGGCTTTTGGCTGACTGGAAAGCATGCAAGTATTCTTCAGGTCTGATGGAATCTAGCTGTCTGCGTATGTTCCCACTTGCAGCCACGTGCTCCTGCATGCTTTTCAGTGCTTCAGGCACCACGTTTCCCTCTTTTAACAGACCAGAATGGCACCAAAGTGTGACTCATTAGGTGACTTAGGTAAATCAGGAAAAACAAAAAGGAATGTCCCATTCAAATATTGTCTGAGTAATTTCGTCAGGCCTGTTTGTATTCTTGAGGCTTTTTTTTTTTTTCCTGTATTTCTCTTTCCCCCTCAGGCTTTAGAACTTTTGGAAGGAAATGTAACTTTCCTCATCAACTTTGTTTTGTTTATTTTTTAATTTCATCCTTCTGTTGACAGTCCAAACTCATAACTGAAGCCACACCTTGTCCTAAGTAGGCAGTGCTGCTCAGGATGGCTTTCTCTCACGCTGTGATTTCCTGACTCGAGTGGATCTCACACTCAGACTTATCACACTCAAGGTTTGCTTTAAGGGTGACTGAGCCTGCCCACTCTGAACCAAAGTCCTTTTTTTCCATCCCTTATTTGTTTTGTCACTCAAAAATGAATTACTTACATTCCTAGATAACAATCTCTTTTAAGTACGGCTCCTACCCAGTAAGGAAAAGATTAGGGTTCTATTGCTAAATGGCTTCAGAGTTCCACAAGGTTATTTACTCCTTGCATCAGAACCCCTGATGCTAAAATTGAAGTTTTGAGTGTCCTTTGACTCAGTTGATTCTGGGAAGCCTGACTCCACCCTCTTGTCCTGAGCTTTTCCTTAATGCAGAGCTTGGTCTTGACCTGACTTTGCCCCAGGGTGTAGCTGCTACTGGCTACTGAACAGCTGACCTCCAGTTTGGCAGAGGTTGCTGCTAGTTCTCGCTCTTTCCTTTAGTTGTTTCTAGGTGGAATCTGTGACCTTTGGGCTTCTGTCAGTGCAGGTCAACATGTACCATGAGGCCTGCGTCAGGGAGCAAACCACCCTCCCATCTCTGTATCTCATGCCTATCCAGCCTACACCGTGAGCCAGGCATTCCTAGTGCACAGGGCCCCAGGAAAGCCTGGGTAAAGTGCACAATCAATGAAAGGAAGGTAGTTTACATCAATCAATTGCAAAGACATTTATTCCATGTTAGGAATTTTATAAGTATGGTCAAATTATAGTAATTTACACCAATTTGTGGGAGGCATAATAAATTATTTTATTAATGTTACATGTTTATTAACAAATTAATTATTTTATTAATGGTATAATAAATTGTTTATTAACTTCCATTTTATTTAAGGAAGGTTTAACTACAATTTTTTTAAGTTTTAATACTTTTAAGTATATGCTAATACCATTACTAGGGGATTCAAGAAACTTGGTTTGTATATATTCCTGGGGATCTACTCTAGTAAACAGATAAAGATGAAGTGCAAGCAACTTCGCTTCCTTACATATAAATATAAATACAAAAGTGCTTAAAATTCCTTTACCTCTTAAATGAGTTCATTATTGCCTGCTGTATTTTTGTTTAATAATTGGCTGTCATATTTTACCATCCAGAAAGCAAAAGTGAAATTGTTATTGTTGTCACAAATTCTGAGAAAACGAACTAGAACCTACATTTATAAGGTATTTGTAAAAGTTCTCTGTAAGCCATAAAACATTACATAAATACAAGATTTTATTTTTGCAGTTTGGTAAGCAATTTTCATTATTCAAGTACTTAATTTTTTTTCCTTAAAATTTTTGTTTGTTTGTTTGTTTGTTTGTTTTGAGACAGAGTCTCGCTCTGTCGCCCAGGCTGGAGTGCAGTGGCATGATCTCAGCTCACTGCAAGCTCTGCCTCCTGGGTTCATGCCATTCTCCTGCCTCAGCCTCCTGAGCAGCTGGGACTACAGGCGCCCGCCACCAAACCCAGCTAATTTTTTGTATTTTTAGTGAGATGGGGTTTCACCGTGTTAGCCAGGATGGTCTCGATCTCCTGACCTCATGATCTGCCCGCCTCAGCCTCCCAAAGTGCTGGGATTACAGGCGTGAGCCACCGCAAATTGTTTTCTATAAATGCAAAATGCAGGGTATTGTTGAGGTTGGTAGGTAGGGAAGTGCTTGCAGATTCTGAGTTTGTGCAGTTCTTGCAAGTTTTCACAGGGCAATGTCTCTTTATCACAAAACACATCTCAAATAACTTCAGTTAAAAAAAAAGTCTCCTTTGCCGCTGACTTTACGTCTAAAGGTCCTTCATTGCCCTCAAGTAGCACAGGCAGCAAGTTGTAAAGAACACAGACCACGTGGAGCAAAACTAAACTGACTGCTCCTTACTAGCTGTGTGACTTTGGGCAAGTAGCTTTACCTCTCTGTGGTTCTGTTTTGTCATTTGTAAAATGAGGATAATAATAATTCCTATCTCATGTGGTTGTTGGGGAAGTTTATATTTGTTAAATGGTTAAAACATTACCTGACAAATTATAGTAAGCATTTATACATACGTTTTTATTTACTTATTTATTTAGAGACAGGGTCTCGCTCCGTTGCCCACCCAGGGTGGAGTGCAGTGGTAGGATCTCGGCTCATTGCAACCTCTGCCTCCCAGGTACAAGTGATTCTCATGCCTCAGCCTCCCAAGTAGCTGGGATTATAGGCAAGTGCCACCATGCCGAGTAATTTTTGTATTTTTAGTAAAGATGGGGTTTCACCATGTTGGCCAGGCTGGTCTCCAACTCCTGGCCTCAAGTGATCTGCCTGCCTTGGCCCCCCAAAATGCTAGGATTACAGGCATGAGTCACTGAGCCCGGCCTACATTTTTTAAATATTTTAAATTATTGAAAGAAATAGTTCTATAGAAGGTGAGAAGTCAATTCTGCTTCCTCCAAATACTTACACACATACCCACTTTCCTTAATTCTTAGCCACATGGTAATGTGAGGGAAGGCATCCCCACTTTGTGAATTATGCCATGTTATTTTATTGGCAATTACATTGATTGGGAAGCATAAAAGTCTTCCAATAAATCCCTCTAGTTCTGTGCTGCTTTCTTTAATGAATCAGAAAAAAACACCCTCTTTCCCTCTCCCTCCCTCTCTGTCTCTTCCTCCCCTTCTCCCCTCTGCCCTCTGTCTCTCTCACTATCCAAGTTTGCAATTCGCTTCCCTGGATTACACACTGACACTATGAAAATATTAGTGAATTCCTCACTCAGCACTCTAATGCAGTGTGAATGCAAGCAAGGATATGCTCTGACTAGAGCGGCTAACATCTGCAGGTTTGCAGGTTGTTCATCTCTAGCTTCTCAATGCATCGGGAATCCAAGCTCCCCAGCCAAAATAGTGCTGAGCAGCTAACCACTACAGAGTGGCTCAGAAGTGACTTGGAGGGAAGTGTTCCTCCCAGCCAGAGGCAGTTGCCATGGGTCAGTGCTTGAGTCTGAGTGAGGTGGGTCATGGTTCAATTTCAAATAGCCAAAAATAGCACCATTACTCCCCAGTTTATATGTAGTCCAAAACCATTCATGAGATAGTTGACCTATGGGATTGACCCCCACTGTTGGTCACATGACTGTTATGACAGAATAAGCAAAATATTTCTTAAAAGGTTATTTACATTATTTTACCCAGAACAATTCCAGGAGCTAAGTCATCATCACTGCTTTTATTTTACACAGGGAAAAACCGAGGCAAGAAGAGAAGTCCTGTTGTATAGAAAGAGAGCGCTCAGAAACTGGAATTAGATGCCCTGGGTTTACATCTTAGCTCTGCGTCTTAAACTGTGTGACTCAGCTTCTCCATGCCTCAGCTTCCTTATCTGTACAGCAAATATGCTCATACAGGGTTGCTGAAGGCTTACATGAAATAATGCAAGTAATATGCTTGACACGTAGGCTGACATCTAGCAAGTGTTCGGTAAATATCAGCTAGTAAATACCAACTACCACTCAGCTAGTGGTAATGCTGGTTGATGTGATGGGGTGGTGATAGCAGTGGTATCAAGAGTAGTGGAGAAAGAAAAGATAAAATTCAGCAAGATTTCTTATCCCTTTTATTAATTATCAGTGTCCAAATGTGTTTTTTCTGAGATTCCTAAGATGCTAAGGTAATGTGTTTTGACTACAGCTCTGTACCTAAAACCAGAAATATTAAATGCAAAGCTGTCTGTGGAGAAGAATCGGTATACCAGCCTTGAAACTGTCACCACCCAATATGACCCTGGCTATTGGATGTTTGGCTCCCAGAGTGTCTTTTGCTCAGAGAACAAATCTTGGAGTCTGGATGTGTCCAAGTGCAAGAGGATGAATAATATGCATTCAATGAATTTTATATATGATACCTCAAAATAAATGATAGGAAAATGGGATGGTTCATAAAATGTGAAAAGTAGTAATATCTCCTAAAGGATGGTCTCAGTTGTTGGGGTTAATTTATAAGGTGTTTACAGGTACTGGTTCTTTCTACCTTGAAGCATTGTGATAAATCTGTGGTGGTAGCAAAGTTTATTGCATTTGTTTTACAGGAGGTCAACAGAGTCTTATTAACCAGTTGTCCTGGCCCTGGGCCTCAGTATTTCTCTATTACCTGACGTGTTTTTCTGGTGAATTAGTAGAACTGGATCCCCCTGCAGCTTAAGCTTTTCTTTGCTTGTGCTGATTCTGATTATTGGCTAAGAACAGATACAGATTCAGCTCTCAGGGAAATATTTTGCTGGGATCCAAAGTATTTTTCTGGAGTTTCCTGCCCATGCATCCTGGGGTCATTCCTTACCTTCTAATCCTCCTGTCACAAGCGTTCCTTAAAAGCTTTGATTTCCTCTTTCCATTCATTTCATTTCATTTTGATTTCCTCTTTCAGAAAGTCTCTGAAGGCTGTGACATAGTCATAGCAGGCAAAACCCTCTTACACTGTCTCCCAAGTCTCAGGGTCTCAATAGTGGCCTTACAGTTACATAAACTGTCTCTACAGATGGAAAAACTGAAGCAAGAGAGAGACAAGGAGAAAACCATTTAAATATACTATACCTCTATTCCCAAGAAGATGGAGAAAAGATTCGCTTTTCTATACAGTTCTTGAGAGAAAATCTCAGTTTATCAACTCCATTTAAGTATCATTATTTATGGCAATAAATAACTTTGGCAAAACTTGCTAATATACATGTGACCTTAGAATGTGAAATTATTAATTTATATCAGTGTAATTCAGCTGAAGATTTTACTTTTCTGAATTTGGCAGGCTAACTGAAATAAATAATTACCTAATAAAATCAGTTTGTCCTAATTGTTATTTGAATGTCTATGTCATATAATGTCAGTGCTCTATACAAGTTCACTCCCTAAAGTTTTTCTTTTCCATTTTATTATATCTCAGTGATTGTGAAGGGTGATGAGTTACATAGCAGTGTTCATGTGATTCTCTCTCTTTCTAGACATCAGTGCAGAGTTTAGTAAATCATATTCCTTAGTTCATAAGAGGCTATTATCCTTGGTCAAGGTAAAAGCCCTTCTCTGCTTCCTTCCCTTATCTCTTGACTGCCATTCCCCATTTTCCTCTCTCCACCCCCATAGGTACCTACTCTAATGTGCATGATACATGTCGTTTAGTGTGCACACAGATTGTGAATGTGTATATGCTTTTCACCTTCCTTGCTCCCAAGTACTACATAGTATTCTAATACATGCATCCTCCATATTTTGTTTATCCATTCCCCTTGGGATGAACACCTAGGTTGCCTCCAGCTTCCCTTTACTATAAATGACTTTGTGATGAGTATCCTTGTATATGTCTCTTTATAAAACTGCTTGAGGTTTTCTGTTGTATATATGCCCTAGAAAGTAGATGCAGTATCAATTTATTTTGCTGTGTAGAAGAGTTATTTTGTCTCCATTCTCACACAAACATATAGGATTACTTATCTTACTAATTTTTAATACTCTGATTTATTATCATCATTTTAATATCTGTAATATCTGTAGTAATGTCACTTTTCTCCTTTTCTCATTCCTGAGATTAATAATTCACATTTCTCTCTTTTTCTTCCTGCTCAGTCTGTCTATAGGTTTTATAAATATTTTTTGATTTCTCAGAGAATTAGCTTTTTGTTTTATTGATTTGCTCTACCGTTTTTCTTTGCTATTTCATTGCTTTCTGCATGGATCTCTATTTCTTCTGCTTACTTTGGGTTTAATTGGCTCTTCTTTCTAGTTTCTTAAGATGGAAACCAAGGTAATTGACTTAGACCTTTGTTTCCTTTCTAATAAAGCACTTTACTGCCACAAATTTCTCTCTGAGAACTGCCATGTGGCATTCCACAAATTTTAATATGTTGTACTTTCAATTTCATTCACTTCAAAATACATTCTAAATTCCTTTTCAATAAAAATAGTTGTTTTATGTTATGGTATTTTGGGATTGTTTTGAAGCAAAGCCAAACAAAAACTTCCTTCTACTTTGCCTGCAATTTGACAGGCTAAGGTAGAGAAAGAACTGCAATAGCACATAAATTATCAGCCCCAGGCGTCTTGCAGGGCTCATTACATGTGCGACAGGTTCAACTTACAAAGAACTGATATAGGTTTTGACACGTGAAATAGTTCACTTTGTTGTTTTGCTGAGGTGATAGTAAGTGTGGTCTTTGTGGTAGACTGTTCTCAAGAAAAGCTGACAGAAATCCTCTAGGAAGAGATGGAGAACTTGACTGAGAATAGAAAGGAGTATGAGAGAGGCTTGTTTTCCTAATGCTGCTACAGACCCTCTGATGTCAGGGAGCTTCTCTTTTTTTTTTTTTGAGACAGAGTCTCACTCTGTCACCCAGGCTGGAGTGCAGTGGCCCAATCTCAGCTCACTACAAGCTTCACCTCCCAGATCCACGCCATTCTCCTGCCTCAGCCTCCCGAGTAGCTGGGACTACAGGCGCCCACTACAACGCCCAGCTAATTTTTTTTTTTTTGTATTTTTAGTGGAGACGGGGTTTCACCATGTTAGCCAGGATGGTCTCGATCTCCTGACCTTGTGATCTGCCCGCCTCTGCCTCCCAAAGTGCTGGGATTACAGGTGTGAGCCACCGCACCCGGCTGGGAGCTTCTCTCTTATATGAGTCAGGGAGGCGCTCCAAAGGTGAGAAAGAGGATTTCCTCCACAGTTCTAATGAATCAGACCAAACAAGGAAGCAGGAAACAAGACAGGTGTCTGGGACTTTCCATGCAATGCCCCAGAAAACTGGTTCACAGTGGGGGCAATATGGGAAATGAGGGTATGTTTCAAAATAATTTTTATAATTGCCTTATTCCAGATTCTCTGAAAGCCATTGTATAACAGATTTGTTGGGGTAACAAAATCCTTTTTCAGAAGA
The DNA here is from genome assembly GCF_028885655.2 of Pongo abelii. Classification (NCBI taxonomy): domain Eukaryota; kingdom Metazoa; phylum Chordata; class Mammalia; order Primates; family Hominidae; genus Pongo; species Pongo abelii. The sequence continues at coordinate 42,250,865 of NC_071985.2, read as the reverse complement.
AGGTAGCAATGGATAGAGAAATTTTTTCTCAGGAAAAGTCAATCAGAGCAGATGTGGACAGGAAGGGTCGTACAAGGCTCATATACCTGCTGAGCCCTGGGGGGGGGGGTGGGGAACGAATGAGGGACCCCACAGGATGCCTTGTTTTGTGAAGTGGTCCTACCCTGTGAGTGTATTAGTTGGGAGAAACTAAGTTTATTGTCATGGCAAACAATCCCCAAATCTCAGTGGCTTTAAATATAAAGCGTTATTGGCCAGGCACAGTGGCTCAGGCCTGTAATCCCAGCACTTTGGGAGGCCGAGGAGGGCAGATCATGAGGTCAGGAGATCGAGACCATCCTGGCTAACACGGTGAAACCCTGTCTTTACTAAAAATACAAAAAATTAGCCGGGTGTGGTGGTGGGCACCTGTAGTCCCAGCTACTTGGGAGGCTGAGGCAGAAGAATGGCATGAACCCCAGAGGCAGAGCTTGCAGTGAGTGAAGATCACACCACTGCACTCCAGCCTGGGTGACAGAGCAAGACTCTGTCTCAAAAAAATAAATAAATAAAAATAAAATTAAAAAATAAAAATAAATAAATAAATAAAGCTTTATTTCCTGTTAACACTACATGTCCATCTTGGGTTGCTGAGGAGCAGGGTTGGGATATGCCCTGGGACCCACACAGCCTCTGCTTCAGGGGGAAGGAATATGAAAATCCCATGGCTCTTCATAACTTTACATTTTACTGCCAAAAGCAAATCACTTTAACGGAGCTATAAAAGGAAGAGGGAAGAACAACACTATCATGTGCCTGGAAGGAGAAGAATCAGAATCATTGAGGAACCACACTAATGACTAACACACTGCAACTACAGAGATTTCCTGCAAAACCTACATAATCAAATATGCTAATTACTTTTGGATTTCTTGTGATTAGCAATCAAGGACAGTTTCTCAGCTAATCAGCACAGGAAGAAGAGCCTATTGTAACAGACAATAAAGGAACATATAAGACATAGATATAGGAACACAGGGAGGGGGAGTCAAAAGGATGTAAGGACAGGAGATGCAGCTGAGAGGGCATGGCCAAGTTGATTTGTAATAGCAACAAACTTAAGACAACAATAGGGGACTGGTTTAAATACGATATGCTTAAAAACACTGGAATTTACTAATCCACCAAGTGTTCATAAAGAACCTACTCTGTGCCAGGCACTGAGCATAGTGCTGTGAACAATAAAAAGCCACTAAAATGAAATGTAGTCATGAAAAAATAAAAATGAGGTATATTTGCATTCACTAATGTTGAAAGTTATCTAAAATGTATAAAATGAAAAATGCTTGTTTCAGAACAGCATGTATTATATGATCCCATTTGTGTAAGAAATTCTTACATATCTAAGTATACTGTTTACATAATCTCATAGTGATTATCTCTGGGGTATGTATTTGAAGAATGGTTAGGAAGGCCAAGAATTTATTTGACACTTTATAATCTTGTGTTCTATTTGTAACCTGAGCATGTTTATACATATAACATAGATGATATATAATGTACTAATAGTAATTTTAATTTTTATCTTTGGAATAATAGAGAACAGTAGTATAATTTTAATAATTTTTAAAACTAACAATGATATATTTGGCTGCTAAAGAAAGGAAAGACAGGGAGTAGGCAGTAGCTGGAGCAGGACATCAGGTTAAGGGATAAGTTGACTACAATAGACAGGACAGGTGGGATAGGGGAGACTGGGATGGAAGGGCAAGTAGTGTATGTTTTTCCTGATAAAGCCATAGGGGATGAGATTTCGGGCTGAGTTGGGAGAAAATAACCTCAGATTGGATGATGGACATCTCGATTTTATAGGAGGGGGAAAAAGGAAAGAATGGGTATGGGGGCTGTCTGGCTATATAACAGGCATCCTTTATAATGGCTTCTGTTTTCCCACTGAGCTAGAAATAAGAGCACTTCCTCAGAGAGAGGGAAAAAGTAGGAAACTTTGCATTTCAAGAAAGATAGACAAGGGTTGAAAATGTAGTAAATATAAAAACAACCTTACTAAATAAATTTAAAATTTTCAGAGAGTCAGAGTTGAGGGCCCTGATGAAATTGGTAACCACAAATTTATAGTGGTACCAATCTGCTTAATTTTATGGGTATTTTTCTAGAGTTCTGCTAACATGAAACAGCAGATTCCTGATTCATTTAAGGCTGGGATTTTATTAGGTGGATATAATGAAGGGTAATAAGGGGCAAAGAAGTTTAAAATATTGATAAAAGGCTAAAATAGTGCCTCATTGCCCCTCAGTTGGGAAGGGAAGAAAAGAAATGAAAAGAAGAGGGGTTGGCAGATGGTGATGTTGAAGAAAAAGTGTTTGATGGCAGGGGACTGTCAAGAAGGAACAAACTTGAAAGACAAAAGGGTGTGGTCACAGAGTGTGGTATCTGAATATTTTATTCTTCAGCTGGAACAGCCCTGGGTAGTGACAAAGTCTAGGATGACCATTGGAGAGGTGCTAAGTGAGCAGGAGGATGTCATTGGAGATGTGGGGTTCAAGGAAGTGAAAGGCCAGGCCCTGGCTGGGGTCATGTCCTGACCACACGTCTCCCAGTTAGGAAGCCAGGTCAAGGAAGCAGGAATGAAGACCCAGTGATGACAGGGAAGGGAAGGAATATTTGTCAAGGCATAATTCAGGTGTTCCTGAGTCCCCTGGCCATACTGCTATTTATTGCCATCCAAGTCCCTGTGTATTATCTAATAATGAGATCTCTGGCCCTCTGGAATCAGAACAAATTGCCTTAGCTTCTGCCTCCTGGGATCTAAAATTTCATCACTGGCCTGAATGATCAGTGTTCCAGGTGCCCTAAAGGAGAGGGCTCACAGAATTTGCTGTATATCTCTGTTTCTTTCGTCATGCCATTTGCTAGGCCTAGTTTATGGCCACTGTCTACTCACTGTCCCTGAAAAATGTGGTTCCAAGAGAGGATCAAGCTTACTGCCTCCAGGAGGTAGCAGCCCTTGAGGGCTAATTTGCAGAGGTTCTGCAAGAGATATTTTCTCTCTCACACAGGCTCTGCTTTTCACAACCCTCCCAACCCTCCTTGTTGTCTTCTACCCCCCCAGGACTGGCCCTATTCCAAACTGCAGAATTTGTATGAGAGTAATCTAAAGTAATTGTAACTCTTATTATGCAATTTCTATCATTTATGAGTAATATGATTTCTTGAGATAATTGGAAGACATGGTATTTCTATTATCCCACCTTCCATGGAAAGTGGAAGAAATACATGGACATCTGCAGGAAACCTAACATTCCTCACCCAAACACAGAATGGTTCTGAACACTACTGGGGGTATGTCTAACTTAAACATCTTGGCTAAATCTATCCTTTTTTATTTTTACTAAAGTGGAGAGAATTTTGGTAGCCTGGGATCTGACTGCTTACCCAGAACTTGTCTAGAGATAATCCAAGCACTTAGGGTACACTTCTAAGATGTTGAACAAGGCCTATGAGTCTCTGGTGATGTGTCTATAACTGACATCCTTCAATTCACTTGTGACACAGGTACCTAGACCAGGAATGCATGCACCAGCCTTGCTCATGTGTCCCAGGTAAACAAATCATTGTTATAAAGTCACTCTAGGTTTTATAACAGAGCAACTCTCCTTCCAGCCCAATAATAGTATTTTAAAGGTATAGACACCAAAAATGTACTAATAGCAGTAGTTTGACTTAATTTGCTATTCAGCTTCGTCATGTGGAAAGTCAAATAGCTGGATGCCACCTGCATTATTTCATTTAAATTTTTTTTAGTTTTTAAATTTTGTGGGTACATAGTAGGTGTATATATTTATGGGTTACATGGGATATTTTGATACAGGCATACAGCAAGTAATAATTGCGTCAGGGTAAATGGGCTATTCATCACCACAAGCATTTATCCTTTGTGTTACAAACAATCCAATTATACTCTTTTAGTTATTTTTAAAATATACAATTAAATTATTTTTGACTATAGTCACCTTGTTGTGCTAGAAAATACTAGGTCTTATTCATTCTTTCTAACAATATATTTGTACCCATAAACCATCCCCATTTCCCACTCCCACCCCCACTACCCTTCTCAGGCTCTGTAACCATCCTTTTACTCTCTATCTCCATGAGTTCAATTGTTTTAATTTTCAGCTCCCAGAAATAAGTAAGAACATGCAACATTTGTCTTTCTGTGCTGTCTTATTTCACTTAATATAGTGACCTTCAGTTCCATCCATGTTGCTGTGCAAATAACAGGATCTCATTCTTTAGAGAGACTGATTTCTTTTCTTTTGGGTATGTACCCAGCAGGGTGTTGCTGGATGGTATGGTAGCTCTATTTTTAAATTTCTGAGGAACCTCCAAGCTGTTCTTCATAGTGGTTGTGCTAATTTACATTCTCATGAACAGCATACAAAGGTTTCCTTTTCTCCACATCCTAGCCAGCATTTGTTATTGGCTGATTTTCAGATAAAAGCCATTTTAGCTAGGATGAGATGATATTTCATTGTAGTTTTGATTTGCATTTCTCTGATAATGATATTAAGCACTTTTTCATATATTGTTTTGATTTGCATTTCTCTGATAATGATATTAAGCACTTTTTCATATACTGTTTGCCATTTGTAGGTCTCCTTTTAAGAAATCTCTATTCAGATATTTTGCCCTTTTTAAATCAGATTATTTGATTTTTTCCTATAGAGTTGTTTGAGCTCCTTATATATTTGGCTTATTAATCCCTTGTCAGATGGGTAATTTGCAAATATTTTCTCCCATTCTGTGGGTTGTCTCTTCACTTTGTTGATTGTCTCCTCTGCTGTACAAAAGCTTTTTAATGTAATGTGATCCCATTTGTCCATTTTGCTTTGGTTGCCTGTGCTTCTGGGGTATTACTCAAGAAATCTTTGCCCACTCCAATGTCCTGAAGTTTTTGCAGTGTTTTCTTCTAGTAGTTTAATAGTTTGAAGTTTTAGATTTAAGTTTTTAATCCATTTTTATTTGATTTTTTAACATGGGGAGAGACAGGGGTCTAGTTTCATTCTTCTGCAAGTGGATATTGAGTTGCCCAGCACCATTTTTTAAGACTGGTTTTTTCCTAATGTATATTCTTGGCACTTTTATTAAAAATGAGTTCACTGTAGATATACAGATTTATTTCGTAGTTCTCGATTCTATTCCATTGGTCTATGTGTCTGTTTTTACGCCACCACCATGCAGTTTTGGTTACTATAGCTCTGTAGTATAATTTGAAGTCAGGTAATGTGATGCCTGCTGTTTTGTTCTTTTTGCTCAGGATGGCTTTGGCTCTTCTGGGTCTTTTGTGGTTCCATATAAACTTTAGGATTTTTTTCTATTTCTGTTAAGAATGTCATTGGTATTTTGATAGAGATTGCATTGAATTTGTCAATTTCTTTGGGTAGTGTAGACATTTAAACAATATTGATTCTTCTAATCCATAAACATGGAATATCTTTCCAATTTTTGGTGTCTTCCTCCATTTCTTTCATCAATGTTTTATAGTTTTCATTGTAGAGATCTTCTACTTCTTTGATTCCATTTAATTCCTAGGTATTTATTTGTAGCTATTGTAAATTAGATTACTTTCTTGATTTCTTTTTTAGAATGTTTGCTGTTGGCATATAAAAATGCTACTGATTTTTGTATGTTGATTTTGTATCCTACAACTTTACTGAATTTGTTTATCAGTTCTAATGGTTTTTTGGTGGAGGCTTTAGATTTTACCAAATATAAGATCATATAATCTGCAAACAACAAGCTGACTCCTTCTTTTCCAATTTGAATCCCCTTTATTTATTTCTCTTGTTTGATTGCTCTAGCTAGGACTTCCAGTACTATGATGAATTACAGTGGTGAAAGTGGGCATCCTTCTCTTGTTCCAAATCTTAGAGGAAAGGCTTTCAGTTTTTCCCCTTTTAGTATGGTACTAGCTATGTGTCTGTCATATGTTGGCTTTCACTGCACTGGAGTATGTTATTTCTACACCCAGTTTTTTGAAGGTTTTTTATCAAGAAGTGATGTTGAATTTTATCAGCACCAGTTGAAATGTTCATATAGTTTTTATTCTTAATTCTGTTGATATGATGTATCACATTGATTGATTTGCATATGTTGAACCATTCTTGCATCCCTGAATAAATTTCAGTGGTCATGATGAATATTCTTTTTAATGTGTTGTTGGATTCAGTTTGCTTAAATTCTGTTGAGGATTTTTGGATCAATGTTCAGCAGAGATATTGGCCTGTAGTTTTCTTTTTTTGATGTGTCCTTGTCTGGTTTTGGAATCAGGGTAGTACTGGACTCAGAAAATAAGTGTAGAAGTATTGCCTTCTCTTCTATTTTTTGGAATGGTTTGAAAGTAGAATTAGTATTAGCTCTTTGTATTAGTCCATTCTCATGCTGTTAATAAAGACATATCTGAGACTAGGTAATTTATAAAGGAAAGAGGTTTAATTGACTCACAGTTCAGAATAGCTAGGGAGGCCTCAAGAAACTTACAATTATGGTGGAAGGGGAAGCAAACACGTCCTTCTTCACATGGTGGCAGGAAGGAGAAGTCCTGAGCAAAGGGGTAAAAGCCCCTTATAAAGCTATCAGATCTCGTGAGAACTCACTCACTATCATGAGAACAGCATGGAGTAACTGCCCCCATGATTAAATTACCTCCCACTGGGTCCCTCCCACCACATGTGGTAATTATGGGAACTACAATTCAAGATGGAATTTGGGTGGGGACACAGCCAAACCATATTATTCTGCCTCTGTCCCCTCCCAAGTCTCATGTCCTCACATTTCAAAACACAATCATGCTTTTCCAACAGTCCCCCAAAGTCTTAGCTCATTCCATCATTAACCCAAAAGTCCAAGTCCAAAGTTTCATCTGAGATAATGCAAGTCTCTTCCAACTATGAGCCTGTAAAATCGAAAGCAAGTTAGTTACTTCCTTGATACAATGGGGTACAGGCATTGGATAAATACATCCATTTCAAACAGAAGAAATTGGCCAAAACCAAGGGGTTATAAGCCCCATGCAAGTCTGAAATCCAATAGGGCAGTCATTAAACCTTAAAGTTCCAAAATGACCTCTTTTAACTCTATATCTCACATTCAGGTCATGCTGATGCAAGAGGTGGGCTCCCATGGCCTTGGGCAGCTCCGCTCCTGTGGCTTTGCAGGGTACAGCCCCCATCCTGGTTGCTTTCATGGGCTGGTGTTGAGTGCCTGCAGCTTTTCCAGGCACATAGCACAATCTGTCAGTGGATCTACTATTCTGGGATCTGGAGAACAATGGCCCTCTTCTCACAGCTCTACTATGCAGTGCCCCAGTAGGGACTCTGTGTGGGGGCTCCAACCACACACTTCCCTTCCACAGTGCCCTAGTAGAGGTTTTCCATGAGTGCTCTGCCCCTGTAGCAAACTTCTGCCTGGACATCCAGGTGGGTGTTTCCATACATCCTCTGAAATCTAGGTGAAGGTTCCCAAACCTCAATTCTTGACTTCTGTGAACCTACAGGCTCAATAACCACGTGGAAGTTGCCAAGGCTTGGGGCTTGCACCCTCTGAAGCAATGGCCCAAGCTGTACATTGGGCCCTTTCAGCCACAGCTGGAGCTGAAGAAGTTTGGACGCAGTGCCCCACGTCCCAAAGCTGCACAGATCAGAGGGGCTCTGTGCCCAGCCCAGAAAACCATTTTTCCCTCTCTGTGAAGGTCTCTGACATGCCCTGGAGACATTTCTACAATTGTCTTGGTGATTAGCATTTGGATCCTCATTACTTAAGCAAATGTATGCAGCTGGCTTGAATTTCTCCCCAGAAAATGTTTTTTTTGTTTTGTTTTGTTTTCCTATTGCATTGTCAGGCTGCAAATTTTCCAAACTTTTATGCTCTGCTTCCTCTTGAATGCCTTGCTCCTTAGAAATTTCTTCTGCCAGATACTCTAAATCATCTCTCTCAAGTTCAAAGTTCCACAGATCTTTAGGGCAGGGGCAAAATGCTGCCAGTTTGTTTGCTAACACATAACAAGAGTCACCTTTGCTCCAGTTCCCAACAAGTTCCTCATCTCCATCTGAGACTACCTCAGCCTAGACTTCATTGTCCATATCAGTATCAGCATTTTGGGCAAAGCCATTCAACAAGTCTCTAGGAAGTTCCAAACTTTCCCACATCTTCCTGTCTTCTGACCCCTCCAAGTCTCTTGGAAGTTCGAAACTTTCCCACATTTTCCTGTCTTTTTCTGAGCCTTCCAAATTGTTCCAACGTCTGCCTGTTACACAGTTCCAAAGTCACTTCCACATTTTTGGGTATCCTTATAGGAGCAACCCACTATCTAAGGTACCAATTTACTGTATTAGTCCATTCTCACACTGTTAATAAAGACACACCCAAGACTGGGCAATTTATAAAGAAAAGAGTTTTAATTGACTCACAGTTTAGCATGGCTGGGGAGGCCTCAGGAAACTTACAATCATGGCAGAAGGGGATGCAAATACACCCTTCTTTACATGGCAGCAGGAAAGAGAAGTGCTGAGCAAAGGGGGAAAATCCCCTTATAAAACCATCAGATCTTGTGAGAACTCACTATCATGAGAACACCATGGGGGAACTGCCCCCATCATTAAATTACCTCTTGCTGTGTCCCTCCCATAACATATGAGGATTATGGAAACTACAATTGAGGATGAGATTTGGGTGGGGTGGGGGCATTTATTGTTATAAACTTTCCTTTTAATACCACTTTTGCTGCATTCCATGTTTTTGTCTTGCAATCTATTTTGTCTGATATGAGTATAGCTACTCTTGCTCTTTTTTGGTTTCCATCACCATAGAATATCTTTTTCCATCCCCTTATTTTCAGTCTATATGTGTCTTTTTAGGTGAAATGAGTTTCTTGTATGCAACAGATCATTGAATCCTGTTTTTTTTCATCCATTCTGATACTCTGTCTTTTTACTGGAGAGTTTAGTCCATTTACATTCAATATTATTATTGATAAGTAAGGACTTACTTCTGCCTTTTTAAAAATTTGTTTTCTGGCTGTTTTGTGGACTTCTCTTTCTTTTTTCCTTCTTTTCTGTCTTCCTTTTAGTGAAGGTGATTTTCTCTGGTGGTATGATTTAATTTCCTGCTTTTTATTTTTGGTGTATAAGTTGTATTTTTTTTTATTATAGGTTGCCATGAGGCTTGCAAATACTATCTCATATCCCATTATTTTAAGTTGATAACATCTTAACACTGTTCGCATATATAAACAAGCAAAAAGAAAACTAATAGAAACTCTATTTTTTAACTTTGTGCCCTGCTTTTTAACTTCATGTCTCTATTTATATCTTATTGTACTATGTATTGAAAAGTTGTAGTTATTATTTTTGATTGGTTCATCTTTTAGTCTTCTACTTAAGATAAGACTTGTTTACATACCACAGTTACAGTGTTATCATACTGTGTTTTTCTGTGTACTTACTACTACCAGTGAGTTTTGTGCTTTCAGATGATTTCTTACTACTCGTAATGTCCCTTTCTTTCTGGTTGAAGTGTTCCCTTTAGCATTTCTTATAGGACAGGCCTGGTGTTGATTAAATCCCTCAGCTTTTGTTTCTCTGGGAAAGTCTTTACATCTCTTCATGTTTGAAGGATACTTTTGCCAGATATACTATTCTAGGGTAAAAGTTGTTTTCCTTCAGCACTTTAAATATGTCATGCCACTCTCTTCTGGCCTGTAAGGTTTTCACTGAAAAGTCTGCTGCCAGACGTATTAGAGCTCCACTGTATATCATTTGTTTCTTTCCTCTTGCAGCTTTTAGGTTCCTTTCTTTATCCTTGACCTTTGGGAGTTTGATTATTAAATGCCTTGAGATAGTCTTCTTTGAGTTAAATCTGCTTGGTGTTCTGTAACTTTCTTGTACTTTGATATTAATACATTTCTCTAGGCTTGAAAATTTCTCTATTCTTATCCCTTTGAATAAATGTCCTACCCTTATCTCTTTCTCTACCTCTTAAAGCCAACAACTCTCAGATTTGCCCTTTTGAAGCTATTTTCTAGATCTTGTAGGTGTGCTTTGCTTTTTGTTATTCTTTTTTCTCCTCTGACTGTGTATTTTCAAGTAGGCTGTCTGCAAGCTCACTAATTCTTTATTCTGCTTGATCTATTCTTCCATTAAAAGATTCTGATACATTCTTCATTGTCAACTGCATTTTTGAACTCCAGAATTTCTTCCTAATTCTTTTTAATTATTTCCATATCTTGGTTAAATTTATCTGACAGAATTCTGAATTCCTTCTTTGTGTTTTCTGTAATTTCTTTGGGATTCCTCAAAACAGGTATTTTGAAAACTTTTCCTGAAAGGTCACATATCTCTGTTTCTCCAGAATCAGTCCCTGGTAACTTACTTAGTTCATTTTGTAAAACCATGTTTTTATGAATGGTCTGGATGCTTGTGGATGTTTGTCAATTTCTGGAGATTGAAGAGTTAGGTATTTATTGAAGTCTTTGCATTCTGGGCTTGTTTGTGCCTGTCCTTGGGAAGGTTTTTGAGATATTCAAAAGGACTTGGGTGGTGTAATCTAAGCCATGTCTGCATTAAGGGGGACCCCATATCCATTAATACTGTAGTTATTGCAGACTCATAAAGGTACCACCTTGGTGGTCTTGGATAAGATCTGGAAGATTCTCTGGATTACCTGTTCTCTTTTCTTATTTTCTCCCAAACAAACAGGGCCTCTCTCTTTCCATGCTGAGCTGTCTGGAGCTGGGGTTGGGGTGACACAGGCACCTCCGTGGCCACCATCACTACTGTGCTGGGTCAGGCCTGAAGCCATCACAGCACTAGGTCTCGCCCAAGGCTCACTGTAATGACTACCTTTCTACTGCCTATGTTTGGTGAAGGCTCTAGGGCTCTACAATCAGCAGGTGATGAATCCAGCCAGGCTTGTGTCCTTCTCTTCAGGGAAACAAGTTTTCCACGCCCTTGGTAGGTATAGAGATGGCATCTAGGAGTCAGGGACTGGAGTTGAAAACCTTAGGAATCTATTTGGTATTCTATTGTCCTGCAGCTGAGCTGGCACTCAAACCACAAGACACAGTCCTTCCCATTCTTCCCTCCCCTTTCCATAGGCAGAGGAGCTTCATTCCATAGCCACCACCACCACAGGCCCACAGTGAGTCCTGCCAGGCTACCACCAATGTTCACTAAAGGCACAAGGGCTCTTCAGTTAGCTTGTGATGAATGTCACCAGGCCTGGGACTCACTCTTCAGGGAAGTGGGCTCCCCTCTGGTCCAGGGAATGTCCAGAAATGCCATCCAAGAGCCAAGGCCTGGAAATAGGGACCCCCAAGAGCCTGCTTGATGGTTTACCCCCTGTGGTTGAGCTGGTATGTAAGGTACAAGACAAAGTCTCCTTCACTTTTCCTTCTGCTTTTCTCCAGCAGGAGGAGTCTCTTCATAGCCACAACAACTGGTAATGTGCTGGGTCTCACTTGAAGCCAGCATATCTCAGAGTCTTACCCAAGGCCCAGACTGTACTACCTGGGTCTCACTACTGATTATTCAGGGCCCAAGGCTCTTTAGTCAGCAGGTGATGAGTACTGCTGGAACTGGGTCCTTCTCTTCAAGGCAGCAGTTTTCCTTCTGGCCCAGGGTATGTCTAGAAATGTCATCCAGGAGCTAGAGCCTCGAGTGGGGGCTTCACAATTCTGGCTCGTACCCTATCTTACTGTGGCTGAGCTGGTATCCAAGATGCAAGACAAAGTCCTTATTACTCTTGCCCTTCTTCTCCTCAAGCAAAAGCAAGAGGTCTCTTTTGGAGCCATGAGCTGTGCTGTCTGAGGTTTGGGGAGGGGTGGCACAAGCCCTGGCTGTCCTGGCTGATGTCTCAGTAGGTCACATGCCCCCCAATTCCATGGGCTCGGAGCCCAGCTCAGAACTAGGACTTGCCTTGGAGTTGCAGTTCTTGTGGCCCAGACTACATTTCAAGTTTATTTAGTCCTCAAAGCACTTTAGCCTGTGGTGGCGAAGCTTGCTGGAACTCAAGTTCCAACTACTGGGATGGGTGATTCCCATCTGGTGAGGGCTCCTCAAACTGCTTCCTCTATAGGTGGGCATCTGCTGAGTTCAGCCTTATTTTGCTTTTCGCTGTGACAGGGGAGCACTGAGGTCAATGCAAAGTCTCACAATTGCTGCATTCTCCCTCTCCCAAGCACACAGATTCTCTCTGCCCCATGTGGCCACTGCCAGGGGATGGGGTGGTAGTGTCAGCAATTCAAGACTGTCTTTCCTATTGTCTTTGGTGCCTCTGTCAGCAGTAGGAAGTTAAAACCATGTACTGTGAGTGTTCACCTAGTTTTTGGTTCTCAAGAAGGTGCTTTTATTGTGTAGATAGTGTTAAATTTGGTGTTTCTGTAGGAGGGACAATCAGTGGAGATGTCTATTCAACTATCTTGCTCCTCCCCTATTTCCAGATCTAATTTTTAATTTTTTATTGCTATACTATGGTTGTACACATTTGGGGGTGCATGTAATATTTTGACACATGTATATAATGTGTAATTATTCAATCATTGTAATTGGGATATCTATCGCCTTAAACATTTATCTTTATGTTGAAAACATTACAGTTCTCTTCTAGCTGTTTGGAAATATACAATAAATTATAGCTAACTATCAAATACCAGAAATTACTCCCTCTATCAATCATATTTTTGTATCCCTTAACCAACTTCTGTTCATCAGTCTCCCCCTACTTCCTTTGCAATGTAATTTCTGACATTCCTGACTGTCACATCTAATCACTTCTAATCAGAATAACAATGACATTAAAAATGTCATTTATGCCAGGCACGGTGGCTCACACCTGTAATCCCAGCACTTTCGGAGGCCGAGGTGGGCAGATCACCTGAGATCAGGAGTTTAAGACCAGCCTGGACAACATGGCGAAACCCTGTCTCTACTAAAAGTACAAAAATTAGTTGGGCATGGTGGCGAGTGCCTGTAATCCCAGCTACTCAGGAGGCTGAGGCAGAAGAATTGCTTGAACCCAAGAGGCAGAGGTTGCAGTGAGCTGAGATCACGCCACTGCACTCCAGCCTGAGCAACAAGACAGAGACCCCGTCTAAAAAAAAAGAAAAAGCCCTTCCGATTTAGAGTTACTGTGAACCTTTTCAAAGAACCTAAGTATATATTCTAGATGTGGCACAGAGTGAGAAGTCTCCTTATGTGCTTTATATTAAGATTCTGTCAGTTGATGAATAAATATATGATATTTGTATTACTATAAATATATCCTATATGTACACTACTATGATTAATGATGACTGTTAAAGCTATTTATTGTATGTGCAAAAAACTTTTTAATATTTAAATAAATAGGAAAATTGTTTCACAGTTAATATAAATACCAATAGTGCATTATTTAGAGAACATTAAGAAAAACATAATTTTTCTGCCAACAAACATCTAATAAAATTAAATAATTGTACATGTCAACATACAAATACCTGTAGCATTTCTATAAAACAATATCAAACTAGCTGAAAAGGAAGTCAAGAAACCATTTACAACTGCAACAAAAAAATAAATACCTAGGAATAAATGTAACTAGGGAAGTGAAAGACATCTATAAGAAAAATTACAAAACACATTGATGGAAGAAATTGATGACACAAAGAATTGGAAAAACATCCCAAGCTCATGAATTGGAAGAATTAATATTGTCAAAATCACCATACTGCACAAAGTAATCTAAAGATTCAGTGAAACCCAAGCAAAAAATATCAGTGATATTCTTCACAGAAATAGCAACGACAATCTAAAATTCACATGGAACTAAAAAAGAGCCCTAGTAGCCAAAGCAATCCTGAGCAAAAAGAACAAAGCTTGAGGCATCATGTTATCTGATTTCAAAATATAATACAAGGCTATAGTAACCAAAACAGCATGGTATTGGTATAAAAATAGACCTGTGGAAGAGAATAGAGAACCCAGAAATAAAGCCACATATTTGCAGCTAACTCATCTTGACAAAGCTGACAAGAATTTACACTGGGGAAAAGACATCCTCTTTACTAAATGGTGCTGGGTAAACTGGATAGCCACATGCAGAAGAATGAAACTGAATCCCTATCTCTCATCATATTAAAGAATCAACTCAAAATGGATTAAAGACTTAAATGTAAGACCAAAATCTATAAAAATACTAAAAGAAAATCTAGGGAAAAGTCTCCTGGATATTGGCCTAGGCAAAGAATTTATAACCTCAAAGAACCTCAAAGTACAGGCAGCAAAAACAAAAATAGACAAATGTGATTTAATCTAACTAAAAAGCTTCTATACAGCAAAAGAAAAAATCAACAGAGTGAAGAGATAACTTGTAGAATGAGAGATAATATTATTCATCCAACAGAAGACTAGTATCCAGAAAACACAAAAACATCAATACAAAGAACACAAATACAAAGAACAGCAAAACCTCCTGAAATAATCCCATTAAGAAATGGGCAAAAGATCTGAATAAGTACTTATCAAAAGAAGACATACAAACGGACCAGGCATGGTGGCTCATACCTGTAATCTCAGCACTTTGGGAGGCCAAGGCGGGTGGATCACCTGAGGCTAGGAGTTCGAGACCAGCCTGGCCAACATGGTGAAACCCGTCTCTACTAAAAATACAAAAATTAGCTGGGTGTGGTGGCAGGCATCTGTAATCCCAGCTACTTGGGAGGCTGAGGCAGGAGAATCACTTGAACCCAGAAGGTGGAGATTGCAGTGAGCCAAGATCGCGCCACTGCACTCCAGCCTGGGTGACAAAGCGAGACTCCATCTCAAAAAAATAAAATAAAAAAAAAAAGACATACAAATGGCCAGCAGTTATATGAACAAATGCTCAACACCACTAAGCATCAGAGAAATGCAAATCAAAACCACAATGAGATATTATCTCGCCCACTTTAAATGACTATTATTAAAAAGTCAAAAAATAACAGATGTTGGCAAGGATGCAGAGAAAAGGGAACTCTTTTTTTTTTTTTTTTTTTTAGATGGAGTCTTGCTCTGTTGCCAGGCTGGAGTGCAGTGGCACAATCTCAGCTCACTGAAACCTCCGCCTCCTGGGTTCAAGCGATTCTCCTGCCTCAGCCTACAAAGTAGCTGGGATTACAGAGATGCGCCACCACACCCAGCTAATTTTTTTGTATTTTAGTAGAGATAGGGGTTCACCACGTTGGCCAAGATGGTCTTGATCTCCTGACCTCATTATCCACCCGCCTGGGCCTCCAAAAGTGCTGTGATTACAGGCGTGAGCCACCGTGCCCAGTTGAAAAGGGAACTCTTATACACTGCTGTTGGGAATGTAAATTAGTATAGCCATTATAAAAAACACCATAAAGGTTTCTTAAAAAATTAAAAATAGAGCTACCATATGATACAGCAATCCCACTACTGGGTATTATTCAAAAGAAAGGAAATCAGTATATCAAAGGGATACTGGCACCTCCATATTTATTACAGCACTGTTCACGGTAGCAAAGAGATAGAATCAACCTAAGAGACCACCAACAGATGAATAAATGAATAAATAATATGTGGTGGCTGGGCACAGTGGCTCACACCTGTAATCCCAGCACTTTGGGATGACAAGACTGGTAGATCACCTGAGGTCGGGAGTTCGAGACCAGCCAACATGGAGAAACCCTGTCTCTACTAAAAAATACAAAAATTAGCCTGGCGTGGTGGCACATGCCTGTAATCCCAGATACTTGGGAGGCTGAGGCAGGAGAATTGCTTAAACCCAGGAGGCAGAGGTTGCAGTGAGCTGAGATCGCGCCATTGCCATTGCACTCCAGCCTGGGCAACAAGAGCAAAACTCCGTCCGAAGAAAAAAAAAAAAGAATGTGTGGTATATGTGCTATATGTACACAATGGAATATTATTCAGCCATAAAAAGAATGAAATCCTGTCCTTTACAGCAACACTGAATGGAACTGGTGTTCATTATGTGAAGTGAAATGAGCCAGGCACAGAAAGACGAATGTTGCATGTTCTCACTCATAGGTGGAAACTAAGAAGTTGAACTCATGGAAGTAGAGAGTAGAACGATAGTTACTACACATCGGAAAAGGTCTGGGAGAAGAATATAAGGAGGTTGGCTAATAGGCACAAATATACAGTTAGACAGAAGGAATAAGTTCTAGTGTTCCATAGCACAGTAGGGTGAGAACAGTTAACAATAATTTCATGTATATTTCAAACTAGCTAAAAGAGAAGATTTAAAATGTTCCCAACCCAAAGAAATGATAAATGTTTGAGGTGAGGGATATCCTAAATACCCTGATTTGATGATTACACATTGTATGCATGTATCAAAATACCACACGTATCCCATAAATATGTATAATTGTTATGTATTGTGATGGTTAATATTTGGTGTCAACTCGATTGGATTGAAGGATGCCTAGATAGCTGGTAAAGTATTGTTTCTGGGTGTGTCTGTAAGGGTATTGCCAGAGGAGACTGACATTTGAGTCAGTGGACTGGGAGACGGAGACAAACTCTCAATGTTGGTGGGCACCATCCAATCTGGCTGCCAGAATGGCTAGAACACAGCAGGCAGAAGAAGGTGGGATAAGCTGGCTTGCTGAGCCTTCTGGCTTTCATTTTTCTCCCCTGCTGGATGCTTCTTTCCATTCCTCCTGCCCGTGGACATCAGATTCCAGGTTCTTTGGCCTTTGGACTCTTGGACTTAACACCAGTGGTTTCCCAGGGTCTCTCAGGCCTTCAGCCACAGACTGAAGGCTGCACTGTTGGCTTCCCTGCTTTTGAGGCTTTTGGACTCAGACTGAACCACTACTGACTTCTTTCTTCCCCAGCTTGCAGACAGCCTATCGTGAGACTTCACCTTGTGATCATGTGAGTCGATTCTACTTAACCCATTTATGCCTGAGGTTGCAATTTTTTTGTGTGAAAAATCAGACCTTGGTGACGACCTTGTGCTCAAGGATATAAATAACTCCCACATGCTTAGCATTCCAATAATGGAACATTAGGCATATGTAAACTCCCTTCCAGATATACATACATATATCCTATTAGTTCTGTCCCTCTGGAGAACCCTGGCTAATATATGTATCAATAAAAGTATTGCTTGTTAAAAATTAATTATACGACACAGAGTAATAGATTAGATATCAAAGTGATAACTTTTACAGAATTTTTTATATGCTGGCACTCATTGTATTAAACATAATGAGCTCTAATAGCTGTATTTTACTTAATTTAGGTTACTATGCTTTTAGAAACTAGTTCTACAGGGATTCATCAAAGCAGAATGGAAAAGAGAATGTCAAATATTACCACCTCAAAATCTGACAAAGGAAAAACCTCCAAATCATAAGTAACAATCATGATAAATTGTCATCAATCTGAATATAATACATTATTATAATATGTATAAAGAAATAAAGAAATTATTAAGGAAAAATGAAGCCACAACTGAATAGCTAGCTCTTCCTCTCACCTCAGTTGAAAGTGAGGGTTTACAGAGTGTTGTAAATAAGTGGTATAGCAATAATAAAATCAATCAAGCAGCTGGCAGTGCTAATAAATTCCTGTTTCTGCATGAGAATATAAAACTTTTTAAAATGTGAATATTAAACTTTCATAATATATTTGTAATAATTATTAAACTATTTTGGGTGAGACTTCTAATTTTCTTCCTGCAACCTCCAAGCGCATTTCATGATACTATTGTAAACCTCATCTTCTACTTTGAGAAAATACTATGTTTTAATACTTGGCCATCTGCTATTAGGACAAAATGTATATTTGGTGCACTTCTAGAGACCTTTTACTAAATGGTCACCTCTAACTTTAAACTTCAAGCTTTTCCAGGCATAGTTCATTCTACTTCCAGGGCCACCTTGCCACTGGTACAAATTCTCTTTCCATGGCTCAAAATGCACATCAAGATTCTTATTGATTTATATATTTAATGGGTACAACATGGTGCTTGGATGTACATACACACAGTGAAATAACTACTACAGTCAAACAAATGTAAATATTCATCACTTTCCATAGTTACCTATATGTGCTAAGAGCACCTAAAATCTATTCTGTTAGCAAATTTTCAGTATACAATACAATATTATTAACCATAGTCTCCATGCTGTATTTTAGAGCTCTAGACTTATCATCCAATTTAACTGCAAATTTGTACCCTTTGACATACCTCTATTTCCTCCCCCTCCTTACCCCTGGTAACCACTGTTCTACTCTGTGTTTTTATTTAAAACTCCTAGAAGAAAACATGGAAAGAGCTCTTTGATACTGGTCTTGGAAATGACTTTTGGCTATCACCCCAAAAGCACAGCGACAAAAGCAAAAATAAACAAGTAGGATTACATCAAACTAAAAAGATTCTGCATAGCGAAAGAAATGACAAAGTGAAAAGGCAGCCTGCAGACAGGGAGAAAATATTTGCAAACTATATATCTGACAAAGGGTTAATATCCAAACATATAAGAGACTCACACACCTCAATAGCAAAAAACCCTCAATAATTCAATTTAAAAATGGGCAAAGGAATGAAGTAGACATTTTTCCAAAGAGGGCATATGAATGGCCAACAGGCATATGAAAAGGTACTCAGTATCACTAGTCTTCAGGGAACTGCAAATCAAAACCACAATGAGATTATCACTTCAACCCTGCTAGGATAGCCATTATAAAAAAGTCAAGGAATAAGTGTTGGAGAGAATGTGGAGAAAAGAGAACCCTTAGACACTATTGGTGTGAATGTAAATTGGTATAGCCATTATGAAAAAAACATGGATTTTCCTCAAAAACTATATGACCAGGCAATCCCTATGCTGGGTATATATACCCAAAGGAAAGGAAATCAGCACTTTGTAGAAATATCAGTGCTTCCATGTTCACTGCAGCATTATTTATGATAGACAAGAAATGGAATCAACTTATGTGTCCATTAATGGATGAATGGATAAAGTAAATGTGATATATATACACAACGGAATATTATTTGGGCTTAAAAAAGAGGGAAGTCCTGCCATTTGTAACAGCACGGAGAACCTGGTGGACATTTATGCTAACTGAAATAAGGCAGGCAAAGACAGACAAATACTGCATGATCTTACTTATATGTGGCATCTAAAAAACTCGATTCCCTTTAAAAGTCCTCTTCAATGCTCTCCACATCTGTGTTGACTGAAAGTGTATCAAGTTGATCCTGAAATAACTCCTTCACTGCTTCCCAATGTGCAGGCAATAAAAATTAGGTATCAACTCACCTGCACAGTGTTTTTTCTATATCATCTTTATCCTCTCACCCACAACACACCCATTTTATAAAGTACTATTTTCATCCTTGACACCACACCAAACCAATGAACACTGCCAAAAACTTCAGCTTCTTGTAAATATGTGATAGATCTTTCTGGAAGATCTTCAGAGCATTTTCTAAAAGGTGAAAGAATGGGATACAATGCATGTTCCTTCAGTTCCTAAGACCCTGAAGAGAAGGAACCAAGTCAGAAAACTCATGGGCTCACCTGCAGATACATATGCATATGCAAAATGCAACTCTGGTGAGTCCAAAATAGTCCACTCAATGGCTTCTGTTCATGCAGCACCCCGAGCCACAGGCTGAAACCAGGGTGAGGCAAGTGAGGTACTCACCTTGAGCATAAAATGTAAGGGGGACATCAACAACTCAGTAACCAACATAAATTTTAGTGTAATATTTTGAAAAATCAAAATTATTGCCCCCCAAATCATGATGAACAGTTCATGAAGGAATTGATGAAACTAATAAATAGAATTAGACATAAATAAACATGAATTAATAACCAATTCAGTAACCAATTTACAGGGATTAATGATTCTAAATTGTAAATTGCGGGTTGTAGGATAGGAAACAAGGACTGAAAGTAAAAAAAAGAAAACACTAGGATTTCAAGCCTCCCTGAAAATAACATCATTATCAAGAGAATGGCCATCCAATTTGGGAGTAAATTGACAGTTCAGTTCCAGACCTATAATGAAAAATAAAAGTAGCACTTAGAGAATTTTATATTGAAAGGAAGAAGAAAAACAGGATGTAATATGAGGGGCACCAACTACCAGCAAAATCGATTTCAGGTTATAGAGTGTTTTAAAGTCAAGTTAGTGATGATAGATTATAATGGAGGGATGAAACACCCAAAGGAAGACAAAGAGAAAGGAAATAAGAGAGGTATTGTCACATAGTTACAGACATAGAAATAACAGGAGGAAGAAATATGGGTGGGGTTGCACTGAATGCATTCAGTGACCAAATTCCCCAAGACAAGGAAGTCTGAGTGAAGGGTATTTGAATTAAACCACTCTGTCATACAACCTGAGCTTTCCTCATGCCTGTGAGCAATGTTAAGGGTAGCCTTCATCTTTTTATGCAGGTTATAAATGTAGGCATCCAGGAGCCTCATGAAGTCAAGACTCCCTCCTGCCTAGCTTGAATTCACATTTGACCATCCTTTGGCTAACTCATGCTCTCTTTCTCTCTCTCTTTTTTTTTTTAACTTTTGTTTTAGGTTTAGGGGCACAAGTGCAGGTTTACTGTATAGGTAAACTTGTGTCATGGAGGTTTGTCGTACAGATTATTTTGTCACCCAGGTACTAAGCCTAGTACCCAGTAGTTATTTTTTTCTGCTTCTCTCCCTCCTCCCAACTTCCACCCTGAAGTAAACCCCAGTTTCTGTTGTTCCCCTCTTTGTGTCAATGTGTTCCCCTATTTCACTCCCAATTATAAGTGAGAACATGCAGCATTTCATTTTCTGTTCCTGTGTTAGTTTGCTAACGATAATGGCCTACAGCTCCACCCATATTCTTGCAAAAGACATGATGTTTGTTTTATGGCTGCATAGTGTTTCATGGTATATATACCACATTTTCTTTTTCCAATCTGTCATTGATGGGCATTTAGGTTGATTCCATGTCTTTGCTAACTGTGAATAGTGCTGCAATGAACATTCACATGCATGTGTCTTTATGGTATTAATAAATACATATTATTAAATATATATGGCATATAATAAAGCCATATACTGTGTATATGGGCATATATGCAGGAATCGGATTGCTGGGTCAAATAGTAGTTCTGTTTTTAGCTGTTTGAGGAATCACCACACTGCTTTCCACAATGGTTGAAATAATTTACATTCTCATCAACAGTGTATAAGCACTCCCTTTTCTCCACAATCTTGCCAGCATCTGTTATTTTTTGACGTTTTAGTAATGACCATTCTGACTGGTGTGAGATGGTATCTCATTGTGGCTTTGATTTGCATTTCTCCAATCATCAGTGATATTGAGCTTTTCTTTATATGCTTGGGCAAATTTATTCTCAGTTTCCATCAATCTCTATTGGCATTTACCCCAAGGGACTAAATGGTCTGTCTTGGTACCCCAAAGTTCCCTGCAAAATATCTAAATCAGATCCCACTACAACTCCTGACACAAAAAATACTTTAAGCAACAACCAAAGTCTAATGGGAAAATGAATGTTAATTAGATATATTAAGGCATGCTAACTGCTATAACAAATAAGCCCTTAAATTTCAATAGTGTAACACAATAGAGGTTTCTTTCTTCCTGTTGTAATGTCCAAAATCATTGTTCCGGTCAGATCTCCTCTAGACAGTGACTGGGGACTCAGACTCCTACTCTTTTGTCTCCACCATTTTTAGCGTGTGCTAAAAGTCACCATATTTATCTACATCAAAGAAAAGGAAAGAGAGAGTATAAAGTAGACCTCTTATTAACCACCTCTTTCTGGAAGTAACACACCTCAACTATGTTCACATTCCCTTGCCTTTAAAGCTGTCGGAGCAGCTGCTTCATGGCTAATACTGCTTTCTAAGGAACAGAATTAAAGATCTTTGGTAGGCAGTTAGTCATCTCTACCACACATCAAGTGAGTGGGATTTCCACGATTCTAGATCTTTCTTTGGGACTACTATAGCTGGGCCCAAGTGCAGAGTAACTAGACATAGATATGACATGAAGGGTGATGCTGAGTTGGAAAATGGGAGAGCAGGCATGGCAGAGGGTGAGCAGAACTGTCTCTTTGACATCTCCACTTGGGAACTCTCGTAGGCATCTCCAATTTAACATGTTCCCAAAGGAGCCCTTTGCCTACTCTGTCTGCCATGCCTGGCCTATAGCTACCAACTCTCTAGTCTCCCCACCATGACCTTGTTAGTAATTACCACTATCAGCTACCCAGGGCCCAGGTGAGAATCCCAGTGATCACCCTTTCTTTCTTTCCCTCTTTTGGATTCTCAATTTAATCTATGCTCAATTTCTGTTGACTCTACTTCCTTCTACACTATATTTAAAATATGTCTGGTTCTTCCTATCTCTTCTGTCATTGCTCTAGTCTAAGCTGCCATTATCTCTAATTCTTAATATCTGCAACAGCTTCCTAATGGTTCTCCCTGCGTCTACTCTTGTGCCCTTTAGTTCATTTTCTACAAAAGGAACCAAGAGATCTTTTCAAAATGTAAATTTAATCACATTAACCTGCTCCTGAATCTCTTAATAACTTTCCATTGCACCTAGAACAAATTTCAAATACCATAACACGGGCTAGAAGATTTTTCTAGGATGAGAGTCCTATCTGACCCTCCAACTTCATACAGGACCACTTTTGGTTTTTTCGAGGTGGGGTAGTTGGGGCAGGTATTCATCCCCTCAAGCATTTATCATTTCTTTTTGTTACAAGCATTCCTATTATACCTAGTAATTTTAAAACATACAATGAATTGTTATTGATCATAGTCATCCTGTAGTGCTATCAAATACTAGATCTTATTTATTCTGTCTAACTATATTTTTGTACCCATTAACTGTCCCCACTTCCCTTCCTCTCCCCACTACCCTTCCCAGTCTCTGGTAACGAGCATTCTACCGTCTATCTCCATGAGTTCAATTGCTTTAATTTTTAGCTCCTACAAATAAGTGACTACATGTGAAGTTTGTCTTTCTGTGCCTGGCTTATTTGACTTAACATAATGACCTCCAGTTCCATCCATGTTGTTACAAATAACAGGATCTCATTCTTTTTATGGCTGAATAGTACTCTATTGTGTATATGTACCACATTTTCTTTATCCATTTGTCTATTGATGGACACTTAAGTTGTTTCCAAATCTTTGTCATTGTGAATAGTGCTGCAATAGAAATAGAGGTGCAGATATCTCTTCAATATACCATTTCCTTTCTTTTGGGCATATACCTATCAATGGGATTGCTGGATCATATAGTAGTTCCATTTTTAATTTCTTGAGAAATCTCCAAACTGTTCTCCATAGTGGCTGTACTGATTTATATTCCCACCAACAGTGTAGACAAGGGTTCCTTCTTCTGCACATCCTCACCAGCGTTTGTTATTGCCTGTCTTTTGGATAAAATCCATTTTAACTCAAATGAGACCACACCTCATTGTAGTTTTGATTTGCATTTCTCTGATGATCAATGATATTGAGCAACTTTTCATATACCTGTTTGCCATCTGCATGTCTTCTTTTGAGAAATGTTTAGTCAGATCCTTTGCTCACTTCTTTTTTTTAATTTATTTTTTAAAATAATTTTTATTGTTAATGTTGGTGGGTACATAGTAGGTATATATACTTATGGGGTACATGAGATGTTTTGATATAGGCATACAATACATAATAATCACATAATGGAAAATGGGGTATCCATCTCCTCAAGCATGTATCCTTTCTATTACAAACAAACCAATTGTTACTCTTTTAGATATTTTTACATGTATGATTATTATTGACTACAGTTACCCTTTTGTGCTATCAAATACTAGGTCTTATTCATTCATTTTTTTTTTTTTGTACTCATGAACCACCCCCTACCTCCCCCTCAACCCCTAGTCTCCAATGCCATTCTCAGCCTCTGGTAACCATCCTTCTACTCACTATCTCCATGGGTTCAATTTTGATTTTTAGTTCCACAAATAAGTGAGAACATGTGATGTTTGTCTTTCTGTGCTTGGCTTATTTCACTTAACATAAAGACCTCCAGCTCTATCCATGTTGTTGCAAATGACTAAATCTCATTCTTTTTATGGCTGAATAGTACTCCATTGTGCAAAAGTACCACATTTTCTTTATCCATTCATCTGTTGAAGGACTCTTATGTTGTTTCCAAATCTTGACTATTGTGAACAGAGCTGCAGCAAACATGGGAGTGCAGATATTTCTTTGATAGACTGATTTCCTTTCTTGTAGGTACATACCCAGGAGTAGGATTGCTGGATGGTATGGTGGTTCTATTTTCAGATTTTTGAGGAACCTCTAAAGTGTTCTCCATAGTGATTGTACTAATTTACATTCCCATCAACAGTGTATGAGGGTTCCTTCTTCTCCACATCCTTGTCAGCATTCATTATTGCTTGTTTTTTGAATAAAAGCCATTTTATTAACTGGGATGAGATGACATCTCATTGTAGTTTTGATTTGCATTTCTCTGATCAATGATGTTTAGCACCTTTTCATATACCTGTTTGCCATTTGTATATCTTCTTTTAAGAGATGTCTATTCAGATCTTTTGTTCATTTTTAATCAAATTATTAGATTTTTTTCTTCTAGAGTTGTTTGAGCTCCTTATATATTCTGTTTATTAATTCCTTGTCAGATGGTTAGTTTGCAAATATTTTCTCCCATTCTGTGGGCTACCTTTTCACTTTGTTGATTGTCTTCTTTGCTGTGCAAAAGCTTTTTAACCTAACATGATCCCATTTGTCCATTTTGCTTTGGTTGCCTGTGCTTCTGGGGTATTACTCAAGAAATCTTTGCCCACTCCACTGTCCTGAAGAGTTTTTGCAATGTTTTCTTCTAGTAGTTTCATAGTTTGAAGTTTTTGATTTAAATTTTTAATCCATTTTGATTTGATTTTTTAATATGGTGAGAGATAGGGATCTAGTTTCATTCTTCTGCAAGTGGATATCCAGTTGCCCCACACCATTTTTTAAGACTGTTCTTTCTCTAATGAATATTCTTGGCATTTTTATTGAAAGTGAGTTCACTGTAGGTGTATAGATTTATTTCCTAGTTCTTGATTCTATTCCACTGGTCTATGTGTCTGTTTTTATGCCACCACTATGCTGTTTTGGTTACTATAGCTCTGTAGTATAATTTGAAGTCAAGTAATGTGATGCCTGCTGTTTTGTTCTTTTTGCTCAGGGTGGCTTTGGCTCTTCTGGGTCTTTTGTAGTTCCATATAAATTTTAGGATTATTTTTTCTATTTCTGTGACCAATGTTGTTGGTATTTTGATAGAGATTGCATTGAATCTGTTGATTTCTTTAGGTAGTATGGAAATTTTGAACAATATTGATTCTTCTAATCCATAAACATGGAATATCTTTCCATTTTTTAGTGTCTTCTTCAATTTCTTGCATCAATGTTTTATAGTTTTCATTGTAGAGATATTCCACTTCTTTGGTTCAGTATATTCCTAGGTATTTTATTTGTAGCTATTGTAAATGAGATTACTTTCTTGATTTCTTTTTCAGAATGTTCACTGTTGGCATATAAAAATAATTTTTGTATGTTGAGTTTGTATCCTGTGACTTTACTGCATTTGTTTATCAGTTCTAATAGTTTTTGGTGGAGTAGTTAGTATTTTCCAAAGATTAGATCACATCATCTGCAAACAATAATAATTTGACTTCTTCCTTTCCAAGGAAGGAAAGGGCTTTTTTTTAGATTCCCTTTATTTCATTCTGTTGTCTGATTGCTCTAGCTAGGATTTCCAGTATTATGTTGAATTACAGTGATGAAAGTGGGCATCCTTGTCTTGCTCAAGATCTTAGAGGAAAGGCTGTCAGTTTTTCCCCACTTAGTATGATACTAGCTGTGGGTCTGTCATATGTGACTTTTATTGTGTTGGAGTATGTTGCTTCTCTACCCAGTTTTTTTTTAAGTTTTCATCATGAAATGATGTTGAATTTTATCAAATGCTTTTTCAGCATCAATTGAAATGATTTTATGTTTTTTGTCCTTCATTCTGTTGATGTGATGTAACACACATTGATTTGCATATGTTGAACCGTTCTTGCATCCCTGGGATAAATTCCACTTAGTCATGGTGAATGATCTTTTTAATGTGTTGTTGAGTTCAGTTTAGTCATATTTTGTTGAGGATTTTTGTTTCAGTATTCTGATATCAGAGATATTGGCCTGTAGTTTTCTTGTTTTGGATGTGTCCTTGTCTGGTTTTTGTATCAGAGTAATATCAACCTCATAGAATGAGTTTGAAAGTATTCCCTCCCCCTCTATTTTTCAGAATGGTTTCAATCGGATTGGTATTACCTCTTCTTTACATGTTTGGTAAAATTCATCAGTGAAGCCATTGTGTCCCAGGCTTTACTTTGCTGGGAGACTATTTTATGGCTTTGATATTGTTACTTGTTATGGATCTATTCTGATTTTGGATTTCTTCATGGTTCAATCTTGGTAGGTTGTATAATCTATGAATTTATCCATTTCTTCTAGGTTTTCTAATTTTTTGACATATAGTTGCTCATGTATCTAATGATCCTTTGAATTTCTGTACTATGAGTTGTAATGTCTCCTTTTTCATCTCTGATTTTTTTTTTATTTGGGTCTTCTCTCTTTTCCTCTTAGTCTGACTAAAGGTTTGTTGATTTTGCTTATCTTTTCAAATAGCTAACTTCTCATTTCATTGATATTTTGTATTTTTTATTTCAATTTCATTTATTTCTGCTATGATCTTTATTACTTATTTTCTTCTACTAACTTTGAGTTTGGTTTGCTCTTCCTTTTATAGTTTTTTAAGATGCATTATTAGGTTGTTTACTTGAAGTTTTCTTCTTTTTTATGTAGGATACATATTGCTATAAACATTCCTCTTAATACCGCTTTTGCTGCAGACCATAGGTTTTGGTATGTTGTATTTCTATTTTCATTTGTTTCAAAAAAATTTTAAATTTCCTTCTTAATTTCTTCTTTGACTCACTGGTCATTTTGGAGCACACTGTTTAATTTCCAAATGTTGATATCGTTTTCAAAGTTCCTCTTGTTTTTTATTTCTAGTTTTATTCCATGTGGTCAGAGAAGATATTTGATATGGTTTCAATTTTTTTTTGAATTTTTTAAGACTTGTTTTGTGGCCTAACATATAATCTATCCTTGAGAATATTCCATGTGCTGAGGAGAAGAATGTGTATTCTTTAGCCATTGGATGAAATATTCCGTAAATATCTATTAGGTTGATTTGATCTAGAGTGAAGATTCAGTCTGATATTTCTTTGTTGATTTTCTATCTGAATGATCTGTCCAATGCTGAAAGTGGGGTGTTGAAGTCTCCAGCTGTCATTGTATTGGAGTTTATTTCTCTCTGCAGCTTTAATAATATTTCCTTTATATATCTATGTGCTCCAGTGTTATATCCTCTTGCTGAATTGACCCCTCTATCAATATAAAATGACCTTCTTTGTCTCTTTTCATGGTGTTTGCCTTGAAACCTATTTTATCTGATATAAGTATAGCTACTCCTGCTCTTTTTTAGTTTTCATTTACATGAAATATATTTTTCCATCCTTTTATTTTCAGTCTATGTGTCTTTATAGCTGAAGTGTATTTCTTGTAGGCAGCAGGTGGTTGAGACTTGTTTTTTATTTGCATTCAGCCACTCTATGTCTTTTGCTTGCAGAGTTTAGTCCATTTACATTAAATGTTATTATGGATAAGTAATGACTTACTACCTCTATTTTAAAAAATTGTTTTCCGTTTTTTCTGTGGTCTTCTTCTCCTTCCTTCCTGTCTTCCTTTTAGTGGAAGTGATCTCTGGTGGTAGGTTTTAATTTGTTGCTTTGTATTTTTTGTGTCTCTATTGTAGGTTTTTTGATTTGAGGTTACCAGAGGCTTTCAAATAACATCTTCTAATCAATTATTTTAAAGTAATAAAAACTTAACATTGACTGCAAGAAACTAATAAGTGAAGAGAAAACTAATAAAAACTCTACACTTTAACTTCATTCCCTGACTCCCACTTTTTAACTTTGTGCTGTTTCTATTTATATCTTATTACACTGTCTATATCTCAAAAATTATTATAATTATTATTTTTGATAGATATATCTTTTAGTCTTCCTACTCAAGATATGATTAGTTTATATACAATTGTAGTGTTATCATATTCTGTATTTGTCTGTTACTATTTCCAGTGGGTTTTGTACCTTCAGATTATTTTGTATTATTTGTTTACTTCCTTTTCTTTCAGATTGAAAAGCACCCTTTAGCATTTCTTGCAGGACAGATTTGCTGGTGTTGAGGAAATCCTTCAACTTTTGTTTGTCTGGGAATGTATTTCTTCTTCAGATTTGAAGTATATTTTCCCTGGATATACTATTCTAGGATAAAAGTTGTTTTCTTTCAGCACTTTCAATGTGTCATGCCACTCTCCCCTGGCCTGTAAAGTTTCCACTGAAAAGTCTACTGCCAGACATACTGGAGCTGCTTTATATGTGATTGGTTTCTTTCCTCTTGCTACTTTTAGAATCCTTTATCCTTGACCTTTGGGAGTCTGATTATTAAATGTCATGAGGTAGTGTTTTTTGGATTAAATCTGCTTGGTGTTCTATAACTTCTTGAGTATTGATATGTTTCTCTAGATTTGGAAAGTTCTGTTACTATTTCTTTGAATATAAACTTTCTACTCTGATCTCTCTCTGTACCTTCACTTTAAGTCCAGTTACTTTTAGATTTGCCCTTCTGAGGCTATTGCCTACATCTTGTAGGCATGCTTCATTCTTTTTCTTTTTTCTTTCTTTTTTTTTTTTTTTTTTTTTGATGGTCTTGCTTTGTCACCCAGGCTGGAGTGCAGTGGCACGATCCTGACTCACTGCAACCTCCGCCTCCCGGGTTCAAGAGATTCTCCTGCCTCAGCCTCCCAGGTAGCTGGGACTACAGGCATTTGCCACCACACCTGGCTAATTTTTTTTTTTTTGTATTTTCAGTAAAGATGGGGTTTCACCGACTTAGCCAGGATGGTCTCAATCTCCTGACCTCGTGATCCACCTGCCTCGGCCTCCCAAAGTGCTAGGATTACAGATGTGAGCCACCATGCCTGGCCACTCTTTTTTTTTAATCTCCTCTGATAGTGTATTTTCAAATAGCTTGTCTTCAAGCTCAGTAATTCTTTTTTCTGCTTGATGAATTCTGCTGTTAAGAGACTGAAGCATTCTTCAATATCTCAATTGAATTTTTCAGCTCCAGAATTTCTACTTATTAAAAAACTATTTCAGGCTGGGCATGGTGGTTAGCGCCTGTAATCCCAGCACTTTGGAAGACCAAGGCGGTGGATCACTTGAGGTTGGGAGTTCGAGACCAGCCTGACCAACATGGTGAAACCCCATCTCTACCAAAAATACAAAATTAGCTGGGCGTGGTGGTGTGCACCTGTAATCCCAGCTACTCAGGAGGCTGAAGCAGGATAATCACCTGAATCCAAGAGGCAGAGTTTGCAGTGAGCTGTGATCGCGCCATTGCACTCCAGCCTGGGCAACAAGAGCTAAACTCCATCTCAAAACAAATAAACAAACAAACAATTTTATTCTTTTCTTTAAATGTATCTATTAAGATTCAGAATTCCTCCTCTGTTTTCTTGAATTTTATTGGGCATCCTTAAAACAGCTATGTAGAATTCTCTGAAAAGTCACATATCTCTTTGACTCTGAAATTGACCCCAGGTGCCTTATTTAGTTCCTTTGGTGAGGTTATGTTTTCCTGGATGGTACTGATGCTTGTGGATGATTGTTGATGTCTGGGCCTCCAATAGTTAGGTATTTATTCTAATCTTTGCAGTGTTGGCAAAGATTAGAATATGATGGATGTTTGTGCCCATCCATCCCTCTTGACAAGGCTTTCCAAGTATTCAAAGAGAATTGAGTGTTGCGATGTAAGTCTTTAGTCATTGCAGCCATATCTGTGTTATGGGGCACCCCAAACCCAGTAATGCTGCAACTCTTGCAGACTTCTAGAGTACTGTCTCAATCATCTTGGGTAAGATCCAGGATAATTACTTGAATTACCAGGCAGAGTCTCTTCTCTCACTTTCCCCCAAACAAACAAGAGTTTCTTTCTCTTTGTGCTGAGCTGCCTGGAGTTAGGGGAGGGGTGATGCAAGCACCCCTGTAGCCACCAGCACTGGGACTGTACTAGGTCAGACCTGAATTCAGCACAGTACTGGGTCTTCTTCAAGGCCTGTGGTGACTATTGCCTGACTACCATTGATGTTTATTCAAGGCCCAAGGCTCTTTAGTAAGCAGGTGGTGAATCCAAACAGGCTAGTATCATTCCCTTCAGAGTGGCAGGTTCCCTTCTGGCATAGAATGGGTCTAGAAATGCTGTCTAGCAGCTATAGGACCTGGAGTCAGGAGCTTTAGGAATTTACTTGGTTTCTTTATTTTTACTGTGGCTGAGCTGTTACCCAAGTTACAAGGCAAAATCCTTTTCACTCTTCTCTCTCCTTTCCTCAAGCAGAAAAAGTCTCTCCCCATGGCCACCACAGCTGAGAATGCACTGGCTCACATGGTACTGGGTCTTGCCCAAGGCTCTTGGTAAATACTGCTTGGTTATCCCTGATGTTAATTCAAGGCCTAGGGCTCTTGTCTGCAAGTGATGAATTCTGCAAGGACTGGGTCCTTCCCTTCAAGGAAGCAGGTTCCCTTCTGCCCCAGAGTGTGTCTAGAAATGTCATCCAGGAGCTAGATCCTGGAATGGGGACTTCAGGACTCTGCCTGGTGCTTTATTTTACTGTGGCTGAGCTGGTATCCCGGGCATAAGACAAAGTCCTCTTTACTCTTCTGGAGCTGTGAGCTGCACTGCCTGGAGTTGGAGGAGGGTGACACAGCATTCCTTTGGCCACCCCAACTGGTGTCTCACTAGGTTACATATACCCTGTGTCCATTGGCGCTAAGCCCATCACAGCACCAGGACTTGCCCAGGAATTGCAGTCCTTTTGGCCTAGACTGCCTTTCAAATTTATTTGGAGCCCAGAGCCCTTTAACTCACAGTGATGAGACTTGCCAGAACTCAAGGTCTGGCCACTGGGATAGAAGAGTCCCCTCTGGCTAGAGCTTGTCTAAATGCTCCCTCCATGAGCACCAGCTGAATTTCACCCTGTGTTGCCTTCTGCTGTAACAGGGCAGCTCTGAGTTTTTATGCAAAATCCCACAGTTACTGTGCTCTCCTTCCTCCACACACCATGTGGCTGCTGCCTGAAGCAGGGGATGAAGGAGGGGTGGTGTAGACAATTTGAGTGTCTGTCCCAAACACGTGGCCAGCAAGCATATAAAAAAAATGTTCAATATCACTAATCATTAGAGAAATGAAAATCAAAACCACAATGAGATGTCATCTCATACAAGTCAGAATGGCTATCATTAAAAAGTCAAAAAATAACAGATGCTGGTGAGATTGTGGAGAAAAGGGAATACTTATACACTGATAGTGGGAATGTAAATTAGTTCAGCCACTGTGGAAAGCAGCTTGGCGATTTCTCAAAGAACTTAAACCATGCAACCCAGGAATCCCATTATTGGGTATATATACAAAGGAATATAAATCATTCTACCATAAAGACATATGCACACATACGTTCATCACAGCACTATTCACAATAGCAAAGACATGGAATCAATCTCAATGCCCATCAATGGTAGACTGGATAAAGAAAATGTTATATACCGTTGAATACTATGTAGCCACAGAGAAGAACAAGATCATGTCCTTTGCAGCAACATGGATGGCGCTGGAGGGCATTGTCTTAAACAAACTAATGCAGGAACAGAAAGCCAAATACCACATGTTGATCACTTTCTGTGAGCTAAACATTGACTACACATGGAAACAAAGAAGGGAACAATAAATCCTGGGTCCTATTTGAGGGTGGAGGGTGGGAAGAGAGCAAGGATCGACAAACTGTCTATCGGATACTATCCTTATTACCTGGATGGTGAAATAATCTGTACACTAAACCCCTGTGACATGCAATTTACCTATATAACAATCTGTACATGTACTCCTGAAACTAAGAGTTAAAAAAAAAAAAACTGTCTTTCCTACCCTCTTCAATGCCTCTTTCCTTGATAGGATGTTAAAACCTGTTGCTGAGATTGCTCATCTGATTTTTGATTTTCATGAAGGTGCTTTCTTGTGTGCATAGTTGTTCAATTTGGTGTTCCTGTGGAGGGGGAAGATCATTGGAGGGTCCTATTCAGCTATCTTGCTCTGCTTCCTCTCAGAACCACTTTCTTGCTTGCTCTTGCCACACTGGCCTTTCCTGTCCTCAAAATTGCCCAGCACTTTCCTGTCTCAGGCACTATGTACATGCTATTGCTCCTGTTTTGTACTCACTTTCTTCTCTCACCTAGTTAATTCCTACCCATCCCTCACACCTTAGCTTCAATGCCACTTCCTCAGAGGGCACTTCCATGACGCCCCTAATCAACAGTTGGTTCCTCATTATTCTCTCTTAGTATTCTTCATAGAGCTTCATTTGTAATTTATTTTGTAATTACATATTTATTTGTACATTTGCTTGTTTATATGGCTCTTCTGTTAGATTGTGAATTTCATGAAGGCAGACATCCTGTCTGGTTTCTTTCTGAGCCACATCCCAGCACTTAGCACAATGCATGGTACTTGAAATGAGTGCCTGAGACATATCTGTTCAAAGAATGAATGTATGTGTGGATTATAGGAAACGATTGAAAAAAACCTGGACTCTGTTAAATTGCAAATTGTGTAACTATAACGGATTGAGTGAAAAAATATTGACTGAGACATCAGAGATCCTGTTGACAGTCAAAAGTTGGTTCAATAGTTATGGCAAAATGGCACCAGGTCAGTAAAGAAAGAAAGAAGCGAGGGGATGGTTCAATAGGGAGATGTGGGGACTGAGTGCCGGGGCTCTGAGATGAGCAGGGTGAGGGTGCACACGCTGGTGGGAAATGCAGAGCAGATGAAGACTGGTGAGCTGAGAAACAGGAATTGGGACAAAAAGCTGTCAAAGAAGTCAACACAGTGGATACAAATAGTCTTGGCACTTAATGGGGTGCCGTATCCATGAAATGAATAATAACAGCAGAAATCCAGATAAAGAGGAAAAATGGGAGAGCATTTTGAATGCTCTCTCATTCTATCCCATGGATTCTACTTTGAATCCATGTTTATGAAGTCTGTGGAGTCAGTAAGTCATAAGACCATACCCTGCTTTTCTCAGGCTTCAGAGACCAAACATGAAAAACAACATCTTTCTTTTCAGCCCAGTTGTCACTATTTTTAAAAGAGGAGGAAGTTCTTACTGTAATTCAACAGGTTCTTTTTCCTACTCATTAGTTTTCTAATATTCGTCATGCAGTTAGAGTGACTGAATTTATAATGACAAATATGCCTGCCCTCAATAAAAGTCATGAGGATCACGGATTTACATTCTGGAAATAAGAAAATGTAGGGGTCAAGGCTTGGAAAGATTGTGAATAAAAATAAATTGATGGGCTGAAAGGTACAGCAATATAAATTTCTCTTCCACCATAAAACATGTAGGGGTGGAAGATGGAGATTTTGCAGGAAAGGCAGTGAGGCAAGAAGCATCAAGATAGCTGGGTTTCTGTTTTATCTGTAAAATAAGAGTAAAGGCAAACCTGTCCAACAAGGCCAAGTGTGGGCATGGACAGGGTAGGGTTGTAGTCACTCAGATTATTTTGAACAGAAAGCAAAGTTGATGGTTTTGATTGGTCTGTTTCCAGTTTTGTTTTTTCAGGTAGTAGGAGTAGATCGCAGACATGAAGGAAACTGAAGGCTTAAGGAATGGGCTGGGAAAAAAAATTCAGCAGGAGGGCAGGGAAGAAGCAGCTAGGGCAATTCCTGTAACTTAAGGGAGTTTGCCCTGAGCAGCATGGAAATGAGGAGTTGATTCATGTAGCCTTGGTTTATTGCAATTAGACACTCCCAAGTTTTAGTAGATATTCAACAGCTAGGCAATAAATGCATTCTAGAACTGTTTCCTTTTCCAATGAAGAGAAACTACTTTGAATCCCTGTTTATGAAGTCTGTGGAGTCAATAGGTCATAAGACCACATCCTGCTTTTCTCAGGCTTTAGAAACCAAACATGAGAAATAACACCTTTCTTTTCAGCCAGTCGTCACTATTTTTAAAAGAGGAAATTCTTACCATAATTCAACAGGTTATTTTCCTTCTCATTAGCTTTCCAACACTCATCATGCAGTTAGAATGACTGAACTTAGAATGACAAATATGCCTGCCCTCAGTCATGACCAAAATATCAAATGCTCTATTTTGGTAATTTGAGCTTGTGCATTGCAAGCCCCGTTTCTCCTGACTCCACAGGTCTTCTCCTTGCAAAGACTTATCCAACCTTAACAGATAAATCCAGGGTTCTGTTTAGCCTTGGGCAAGTTGATCTCATAAGAATAGAGACTTTAGTGGCTAAAATCTTATACAAATAAGTCAGTAACAGTCATTTTATATAAAAAGTATAGTGGTAAAAAAGTCATCAAGCCTCTTTGCTTCAATAAGCACTCCAGTGATGTAAACCCACTGATGAGCTGCTGGGAAAGGAAAAAACTATGTAGTTCTCAGTGTTAATTTGGGGGAGGTGATGGCTTATCCTGATTTTTACAGGGCAAGGTACAGGTCTTGAACAGCCCTCATCTCCTCACTCACTCTCACCGTATGGACACAGGAATGTTATGTTTATTAATCATTTATGGTATTTTACATTATTGAACCTCTACAGGATGAAGGCATCTTCTGGTGTGTGGGGCTGAGGAAATTTCACCTAAAGATTGGGGCCATTTATGGCATCAATCATTTGGCTAAAATATGTATTTCTGTGGCCAGAACACGGAAGGAAGCCCTGCTTGTGCTGATTGGGGAGGAGAAGAGGAAGGCCCTGATGGTTGTGTGGAAACCAGTCTCTCTTGATCTTCACCACAATGTAGCCAAGATGTCTAGAAGGAGTTTTAGGATGTTCAGATGGTCCGCTCAATAGGAAGCTAAGATAGAACTTTGGAAGTAAGAACACAGGTACAGCTGTAAATTTGTCCCAGCCATTTAGGGTTAAGTAAAACCACTCAGATAGAGCATAAACTAGGACAAGGTCTATAAGCCCTGGGTGCACACCACCATATACAAAATCAGAAAATGATAGTTTATATGCCAGAGAGTTTTCGTATATTTATATATTTTGTGTTCCTTTTATTTATTTGTTTGTTTTACTTGTTATAAAAAAAAAGAAAACCTTTGTGAAAGGTCTTAATTGTGCTAAGGGGGAAACAAAGAAATGAGTTTGTGCTCACACTTTGGCCAAAATTAAAGGGCACAGTGTTCAACTAGGGATCAGTATGAGTGACAGCAACAATTGAAATGTGAGAGCCTTAAGCAGAATGTGGATCTGGGAGGCTAACTGTTGGGTTCCATTTGAAGATTCTCTTACAAAATAGAAGCATAGTTGTGCCGCGTTTCCTTTTACTGAGGAATTCGGTTTTCGCTTTCCGGTAAACCCAGACCTTTAAAGTGAAAGCATCATCACAGTCTCAGGACTAAGATTCAATGCTGACCTTTAGCTGTTTTCATTGCAGGATATTAGCTCACCAGACAGCTGGGTGAGATGACCTCTCTTTTAAAATAAAGCAACCCTAAGGGATTGGAGCAGCAATAATTACCCTCTTATTTCTGCAAGAAACATTTATTACATTTGGAGCTGGCCTCATGATAGTCAGTATTTGCTTGAAAAACAGATGTGTTAGTTCATCTGGACTGGGCTAATGCTTGAATCTTATTATTAACAATGTATTTGTGTTCATCATTCCTCATTTCTGCATATTTTTGAGGAATTTTTCCTAACAAGGGAAAAGTTATCAAGCCGCATTTGCTTTTAGCAGATTTTTTTAAGAGTCAAGAATAATAATAAAGAACTGGATAATTTATGTTGGAGAAAGCAATGGAATTGTTAGTGGGAATAGGACAGTGACTATGTGAGTACATTTAGGACAAACATTACCTACATCCAATATGCCTAGAATTGGCCATAATTGGTTTTTGTGACCAAATTTCTTTTCATTTTGCAAATGGGAATGGCCTTTAAGGTTGAAATCAGAGTGACACAGAAATATTATTTAACAAGCTTTTAACCCCAACTTTTAGCAAAATTTATATAACTAACACATTATGTGTTTTACTTGGCTTTCAATGTCACTGCAGTTGGAAAATAAGTTTCACCTTCTTTCTTCCGTGGCCTGCTCTTCCCCAAACAATGCCTGTCTGATTTTTACTGAGGTCAGTCTTGTGAAGATTAATAGCCAGAATCACAAAAACAGTTTGCTAGTTGGGCTCTAGAGTCCAAAATGTTGAGGGAATCAATTTTGTCTGATGGGACTACCAGAAGAGAAGACAGGAAGAATTGCTTATTAATTAAGCAAGTATTTAATGAGAGTATAATATGGGCTTATTGAAGTAGATGTCACTAGAACATAAAGGGAAGGCTAAAACAAGGCCTCCACCCTCTCACAATTCAAATCCACTTGAGGAGATGAGATATCAATATCAGAATAACTAAGTGGAAGCAGAGAGTATTTTGGTTGAATGTCAGTGCAATGTATAGGAATTTGGGGTCAAGAAAGACCATGAATTTCCTTCCATGGCTGGAAGGATTTGTAGAGGAGGTAAGACTTTACCCTTAAACTTTACACTTAATAATTTCTTCTTTCCCTTGAGTTTGCCTAAGAATTTGGAATAATTTTTCAAGACCCATATTAGTCTAACCAAGGACAGAAAAAAATCAACATGGCAGGCCTATGGGTCAATGAGATTTCAGAAAAAAGGTTAGCCGTCACTGACATGATTATTTTACATTTGCTGAACCCTGTTGATACTCAAACCTCAGGAGAAAAGGTTGTTGTCTTCTGCAGGGGATCCAGAACAAAGCAAAAGTCTGCCTTTGTGACTCTGGGAATATCATTATATACAGCTGAAGCTTTTCCATTTCAGTTTCATCCAGTTATGCCTAGAGCCCAGCCAAAGGCATTTTAGGATACCCAGCAGTCTCTTTCTATAGCAGGGAATTAAGATCAGATACTTCTTTTCATTCTTCACAGGAGCCTGTTTCCATGTGAAACTGGGCAGAGTTGAGCCTGCCAAAAGGCATGCTCTCTGGATGTTGAAGAGAAATTTGCAGAAAAAGGAACGCATCAACTCCACGAGATTTCAAAATATGGTGGGCATAGGGAATGGAAATTCTAAGGATGTAGAGAAAGAAATAAATATGAAAACAAAACAAAACAAAACAAAACAGAACAAGGACTTGTCCTGCAGAGGGAATGCCCATGAATTCTCTCGTACTCATAGAACAATGAGTGCTGTGTGGAAGGTAACGGTCTCAGTGGTATCTTAGTTCTTAGCTGCGCACCTGCTTTTCATCTTCCTGTGTGGCTTTCTCTCTAATTCCAGTAAGGAAGCTTTCTAGAGGTTTGAGTTGTTCAGATGTGTGTAATATACATCCTGCATGGTACACTTTATAAGCACTTTTCCTGAAGCAGCAGGTAGCTCTCGTGTCCCTCTTTCCCCCTTCACTAGCAAATCCTATTTCTTTCCTGGAATATTGTTGGCAAGACCCAGAGAGAGGAGTTTGTCAGGAACTCATCGGGTTTAGCATTGACCAAGCCACTATGAGATGCCTAGTTTAAGGGGCATGGCTGTTTTGGCCAGAATATGCCCTCTCCAGAACTTCCCACTTTTAGTATTTGCAGTAAGGGATTTCTCAGGCAGTCAGTAAGTTGTTTCCAGTTATGAGAAAATATTAACTGCATCAGTGAAATGAAAAGATGTGGCACTTGGTCAGTAATTTCTTTGTGGCTCAGAATCAGCAGTCATCACATTCTCAGCTTTCCATTTCTGGCAGTAAGAATGCAAAGTCTAAAACATAGCTCTGTAAAGTATTTCCATAGACATAACATGGGTGTGTGTCTCTCTCTTCAGATTCCCTCCTACAGAGCGCTCATTTCTCTGTACTTATTCTCTTTTGGATTTTAGTGTATTTGTTTTAAAGGATTGCAAATGAAAACCAACCCCTCCCCATGAATTCACCATAAAAGTCACAGACTTTTTTTTTAATGGAAAAGATGTTTTTCCTGCAGATTTTCTTCTGGTTCACACATTTAAAAAGACTTGCTCAGCATAATTGTCTTTGGGTGGGCTGGTCACATTCAGGGATTCTACAAGTGAAAGGAGGATGCTATTTCTGTTCTGAAATAATTTATATTTCAATGTTGCATCAGCTATGCTTAATGAGAAAATGAATGTATTAGTGCCATTGGTGTGTATAGCTTCTTTCCTGCTCTAAACTAATAATGCTTCTAGACTTTGTAACAAAATTTATCTGCAAAGCAGATGCTTTGTTGTAGAATGGGGAGAGATTCCAAAGTCATTTATTGCTGATAGCAAAGAAAAATGGCGGCTGCCTGGCATTTGCAAATTGCATTAATCCCCTTAATATGGACTAGATGGATTTGGGCATTTAGAGATGATACCATCATATTATGCTATTCTGTATTCCTAGATCAACAGATAATTTAACAATGTTCCTTCTCCTTAAAGCCCTCCTCTCAAGAAAAAATAAGTTCACTAACGAATTTCCCATTTTTTCCAGGCATATTTTGGGAAATATTCTATGAAAATCTGAACAGTTTGTGGGCCTTGAAGTATCCTAAAGATATTTAGAAGCTGCTAGTTAATACTGGCATGAAACCTTTCAGTGATCTGTATCAGAGATTATTAATGAAATGTGATAATGCTAATGAGTCAAAGAAAGCTCAAATTTGTGATGTGGGCAGTTGCACTTGAAATCGATGCACCAATCTTCCCCGGACACTCACACACACATATGGTGCATTTGAGCCAGTGGTAAGAGTTTGAATCCACGCATTAGCCTCAGGTTAATCAAAGACAAAAACTGCTTCTCTTGCCCTTAAATCTTCCCCTCAGGCTGCTGCTGAGCAACGTCTGAGGATCCCAAGGGCTGAGGCAGCCAGCTGCGGTAGGGAATCCATTTAGCATTTGTACCACCGGGACTCTGCAAAGAAGTGCAGCTTATAATTCCCAAAGTGAGGGTCCAAGAGAGAAAAGGGAAATAAATAGGTCTCAACTTGGAGCACATTCTAACCAGTCATAGCTCTGTTTGGAGGAATCCAGCTCAAAATGTACCTGGGAGTTACTGGAGTTAAGAGTCCAGTGATTACCCCCATGAGAGTACAGCAAACATAAAGGTAAGGTAAAATTTGGGTGACACGCTCTTCCCATGGCCAAGGTCATTTCCCAAATAGGCAATTGAATGGAGACAATTTTTACAAGTGTGGTCTATGTGTAAATGGGAGATTCAAAGTTTAGCCTTTAAAAAAATTGTTCCCAGTGGTGACCATCTCAGGAGCCAGACTGAGAGTTGCCAAGCAACAAGAAAAACAAAGGCAAGTTCCAAGAAGTTCATTAAAATCCGCAACTGCAGAGCTTTATTCTAATGTTCTCCACCCTAGTGGAAAAGACAACCCAGTCAAAATTGATGCCTCCTGTCTGTTTCCACCCTCCGCCCTTCCTCCTTTGAGCTCCAAAAGCACACTGGTTACACTGTCAACTTTAGCAGAAAATATATTTTGTCTTATACCATAGTTTTTTGTACATCTATATGTTTCCCAGTTAGATCACCGACTGTTCTAAGGCAGGAACCATGTCTTATTTGTCTTCTTACTACTATCTTAGGGCCTAAAACAATTCCTATACATAGTAGGTTGACAATAAATTGAATGTTAACTGCATAGTAACAATCTCTGCCTATTGAAGTTCTAGTTTTTCTTTAAGGCTGATTTCAAATGCTCCATCTCTTCAGAAGCGTTTTCTTATCTCTGTTGTGCTGTCATTTATCCTCAAATTCTTACAGCATCTTTTGTACCTCTTTTGTGAAACTTACTTTGTCTTGTATTACAGACATTCTCGTTTGGCCTTACTTTGTGTGCTCTGTCGAGATAAGAATCAGGCTTTACTTGGCTCCGTATTCTTGGATACAAAGTCTTGCACACAGGCTTGCTTATTCATTTATTAATAAAACTGAGCATCAACTATATGGATTCTGTAGGACTGAGCATATAAAGTGAATTAAGTAGACATGGCTTTTATTCTCACCGAACTTAAAATCTTGTGGGGAATTTGGACAAGTAAATAGGAAATCAAAGCTCAGTGCTTTGATGAGAAGGTATAAAGATCATGGGGTCACTTGACCTAATTCAGGGGATCAGAGAAGACATCCATGAAGAAGTGGTACTCACACTAAGTCCTGAAGAATGAAAAACAATGCATATGCAAAGGCCAGGAACTGGTACATTTAAGGAGCTGAAAGTTCAGAAGTTCTAATGAGCTCAAGAGAAGAATGCTTTAAATTTATATCACACCTTTCCCTCTAGAAAACTGAAGTGTAGAGGGACAAGACATAAAAAGGGGAAATCCAAGTTCACATGATGGCTAAACTAGCAAGAAGCTCAAATATTTTGTCTTCCAGATCAGTTCTTTTTCCACTAAATATTTGTTTCTTTCAAGGTCAAGACCCTCTTTCCTCATTAAGTCATGAAAACCTGTTAATGCAGGAAATACATACATGCAAGCATTTGATGTAGTTTATTTCTCCCTAAGTCATTCGTATATTTCTATGCTGTAGTAAAACAGTGTTGCCTCTGATAGTTCATCCTTAAGAAAGAGAAAAACAGAAGTCCAAGTATGTTGGCTGGAACTCTGCTATAGTAAGTTGGCTCTCTACATGTGGGGAACAACCTCACAGTCTGTGAGCACATACCCCTGAATGCGACTTAGGCAAAGCTGGTTATTGGATGGAAATCAGCATTTAGAAGGCTTTTGTTTTGCTTATCTACATAGCTTCAATGAGGAAGGAGGAAATGAGACTATAAGTACCGTGACCATATAATTTATTATCCATACTAGAACACTTTAAGAATGAAAAAGAGGACTCTTAATAATTATGCAAAGAAAACTGGTGCAAACTGGGACCACCCAGGTAAATTAGGACAAATGATTATGCTATCTATAACTAAAACACCTTTACAGATTTACACATTAATGTTCAAGGTTTCCCTTTTCTTTGCCTTTATTCTAGATCATTTTTTATAGAAGATGTTCTGTGAATAGTTGATGTTCAAAGAGTATAACCTAGAAAGCAGGAGAGCCACTTCACCTTCTCTCATCCCTAGAAAACTGGGTCTTAACATATAATTACAACATTTGTAAATCCTAGCCAACTGCATAATCAATTTTCTTGAGCCTATGTAACTACCTCACAATTTTCTTGAGCTTACGTAACTCCCTGACACTGGATCAGCACTGTCCAGTAGAACTCTGCACTGATGGAATGTCATATATGTGCTCTGTCCTACATAGTAGTCACTAGCCACATGAGTCATTGAGAAATGGAAACATGGCCAGAGTAACTGAGAAACTATATTTTAAATTTTGCTTAATTTTTCTTAATTTAAAAATAAATTTAAATAGCTACATGTGGTTAGCAACTACCATAGTGAACATTTCTAGATCACTGGAAGTAAAAAGAGGCACCAGTTGATATGGCTTGGCTGTGTCCCCACCCAAATCTCATCTTGAATTCCCATGTGTTATGGGAGGGACCCAGTAGGAGGTAATTGAATCATGGGGGCAGGTCTTTCCCATGCTGTTCTCAGGATAGTGAATAAGTCTCATGAGATCTGATGGTTTTAAAAAGGGGAGTTTCCTTGCACAAGCTTTCTTCTCTTGTCTGCTGCTATGTGAGATGTCCCTTTCACCTTCTGCTATGATTGTGAGGCCTCCCCAGCCACATGGAACTGTAAGTCCATTAAACCTCTTTCTCTTGTAAATTGCCCGGTCTCGGGTATGTCTTTATCAGCAGTGTGAAAACAGACTAATACAGTAAATTGGTACTGGTAGAGTGGGGTGCTGCTGTAGATACTCAAAAATGTGGAAGCAACTTTGGAACTGGGTAACAGGTGGAGGTTGGAATAGTTTGGAGGGCTTAGAAGAAGACAGGAAAATGTGGGAAAGTTTGGAACTTCCTAGAGACTTGTTGAATGACTTTGCCCGCCCAAAATGCTGAGAGTGATATGGACAATAAAATCCAGGCTAAGGTGGTCCCAAACAGAAATGAGGAACTTGTTGGGAACTGGAGCAAAGATGACTCTTGTTATGTTTTAGCAAAGAGACTGGCAGCATTTTGCCCCTGCGCTAGAAATTTGTGGAACTTTGAACTTGAGAGAGATGATTTAGGGTATCTGGCAGCAGAAATTTCAAAGTAGCAAAGCATTCAAGAGGCGAGTTGGGTACTGCTAAAGGCATTCAGTTTTAAAAGGGAAACAGAGCATAAAAGTTTGGAAAATATGCAGCCTGACAATGTGATAGAAAAGAAAATCCCATTTCTAAGAAGAAATCTAAGCAGGCTGCAGAAATTTGCATAAGTAGTGAGGAGCTGAATGTTAATCCCCAAGACAATGGGGAAAGTGTCTCTAAGGCATGTCAGAGGTCTTCACAGCAGCCCATTCCATTACAGGCCCAGTGGTCTAGGAGGAAAACGTGGTTTCATGCTCTGGGCCCAGGGTCCCTGTGCTGTATGCACCCTAGGGACTTGATGCCCTGTGTCCCAGCCACTCCAGCCATGGCTGAAAGGGGCCAACACAGAGCTCAGGCCATGGCTTCAGAGTGTGCAAGCCTCAAGCCTTGGCAACTTCCATGTGGTGTTGAGCCTACCAGTGCGTAGAAGTCAAGAATTGCAGGTTCCCAAAGGAACCTCCGCCTAGATTTCAGAGGATGTATGGAAGTGCCTGGATGTCCAGGCAGAAGTTTGCTGCAGGGGTAGGGCTCTCACGGAGAATCTCTGCTAGGGCAGTGTCAAAGGGAAATGTGGGGTCAGATCCCCCACACAGAGTCCCTACTGGAGCACCACCTATGGAGCTGTGAGAAGAGGGCCACAGTCCTCTAGACCCCAGAATCGTAGATCCACTGACAGCTTGCATTGTGAGCCTGGAAAAGCTGCAGACACTCAATACCAGCCCATGAAAGCAGCCAGGAGGGAGGTTGTACCCTGCAAAGCCACAGAGGCAGAGCTGTCCAAGACCATGGGAACCCACCTCTTACATCAGCATGACCTGGATGAGGGACATGGAGTCACAGGAGATCATTTTGAAGCCTTGAGATTTGAATGCCTCACTGGATTTCAGACTTGTGTGGGGCCTGTAGCCCCTTTGTTTTGGCCAGTTTCTCCCATTTGGAATGGCTGTATTTACCCAATGCTTGTACCCCCATTATATCTAGGAAGTAACTAATGCTTTTGATTTTACAGGCTCATAGGTGGAAGGTACTTGCCTTATCTCAGATGAGACTGAACTGTGGACCTCTGAGTTAATGCTGAAATGAGTTAAGACACTGGGGGACTGTCGGGAAGGCATGATTGGTTTTGAAATGTGAGGACATGAGATTTGGGAGGGGCTGGGGTGGAATGATATGGTTTGGCTATGACCCCACCCAAATCTCATCTTGAATTCCCACGTGTTGTGGGAGGGACCCAGTGGGGGGTAATTGAATCATGGGGGCAGGTCTTTCCTGTGCTGTTCTTGGGATAATGATAAGTCTCATGAGATCTGATGGTTTTAAAATGGGGAGTTTCCCTGCACAAGCTCTCTTCTCTTGTCTGCCACCATGTGAGACATGCCTTTCACCTTCTGTCATGATTGTGAGACCTCCCCAGCCACG
Source organism: Pongo abelii (assembly GCF_028885655.2). Classification (NCBI taxonomy): domain Eukaryota; kingdom Metazoa; phylum Chordata; class Mammalia; order Primates; family Hominidae; genus Pongo; species Pongo abelii. The sequence continues at coordinate 42,206,928 of NC_071985.2, read as the reverse complement.
TGGAACTGTAAGTCCATTAAACCTCTTTTGTAAATTGCCCAGTCTCAGGTATGTCTTTATCAGCAGCATGAAAACGGACTAATACACCAGTGAATGTCACCAAGATAAAACCTGAAAATCTTTCATTTATTTTTTGTCCCATTTAGATGTACACAGAGCTGGGATCCTAGTAGGCCAAGGTCTCAGCCTTTACCTTTGTTTGACTCCACCTCAAGGATCAATTTCATCTCTATTAAATATAGAGAAAGGAAAGAACATAAAATATATATCAAATCAACAGCATTTGATTCAAGCAGAACATTGATATGTTAATCCATTTTACTTGAAACACCATAGTAAGTATTTATACTAGTGGGAATAGTAATGAACATAATCACAGGACTTCGTTCCATGGTGTACAGTGCATTAAAGAAATCCACAGCCTGGCCAACATGGCAAAACTCCATCTCTACTAAAAATACAAAAATAAGGCAGGCATAGTGTACACACTTGTATTCCCACTACTCAGTAGGCTTAGGCAGGAGGATCACTTGAAAACCCAGGAAGCAGAGGTTGCAGTAAGCTGAGATCATGCCACTGCACACAAGCATCGGTGACAGAGTGAGACTCGGTCTCAAAAAAAAAAAAAAATTCAAAATTTATAAAGAAAGTCCTACTTCTGTCAGAGCCTTCGATAAAGGGATATTAAGGCCCCAAAGCTCTATCTTCAGCATTTTGTATTCCTCTTAATACAAAAAGCATAAAGCCCAAAGCAATTGATATTAGATCTCCTTATCTCATCAAATGTTTCCTTTGTTCTGCCCTCTCATTAAACTATTTGTAACTCTTCTATGGCTCTTATTACTTTCCGTTTTGTATTAGCTGTGTAACTAATACAAAAGAGCAAAAAGTGGACACTGTGGTAGACAGGTATAATTTTACTTCTCCTACTGAAGAGTAAGTACTATAAGGACAAATACAGTTCATATACCTGTACTATATTTTCTACAATGCCAGGCACAGTTCTTTACACATAGTAGGTGCTCAGGAAATGTTTGCTTGTTTATTTGGAAACATTTTGTATTAGTACCTCACATTGTGTTAAGAATAAAGTTTCTGGAACCTGAAATGAGATAAAACATAAATTCTTAGGCAACAATGTAAATTCTTATGCAGATAGAGTAACTGAATATAAATTTAAGGGTGTGGTAAGGCTGACTTTTTTTTCTCTTAGGATTGCAAGCTGATATAATTATATTGGAAAGCAATATAGAAATTTGTATCAAAAGGCTTGGCTGTAATAATTTTGTATTTGAGACACCATCCCAATTAAGTTATTTTTAGACTATTATATTGAGGTTATGAATTGACATACAAAAAGTTGTACATATTTAACATATACAAGTTGATGAGTTTGGAGCGAAGTATACACTTGTGAAGTCATCACCACAATCAATGTCATAAACATATTCATCATCTCCAAAAGTTTCCTCCTACCCTCTTTATCATTATTACTTATACATGTGTGATAAGATCACTTAACATAAGATCTACCCTATTAGCAAGTTTTTAAGTATGCAATACAGTATTGTTAACTATAGGCACTATGCTGTACCGCAAATCTCTAGGGCTTATCTTGTATATTTATCCCGTACTTACATTTCCACCAACCAGTGTACCTGAAACTTTGTACCCTTGACTAATATACTTCCCCATGACCCCCAGCCCTTGGCAATTACCCTTCTACCCTATGCCTCTATGAGTTTGACTATTTTAGATTTCTCATATGAGTGGTACCATGCAGTATTTGTCCTTCTGTGTCTGGCTTATTTCAATTAGCATAATGTTCTCCAGGTTCGTGTATGTTGATGAAAATGACAGCATTTCCTTCTTTTTAAAGGCAGAATAATATTCCATTGTTTGTATATGCCACATTTTATTTATCCATTCATCAGCCAATGGACATTTAGGTTGCTTTCATGTCTTGGCTCTTGTGAATAATGCTGAAATGAATGTGGTGGTGCAGATATCCTTTCAATATCTTGATTTTAATTCCTTTGGATATATATTCAGATGTGAGCTTGTTGGATCATCGGTAGTTCTACTTTGAATTTTTAAAGAAACCTCCATACTGTTTTCCATAGTGGCCATTCCAATTTACATTCCCACCAACAGTGTACAAGGGATTCCTTTTCTCCACATCCTTGCCAACACTTATTATCTTTTGGTTTTGTTTTAAAAATAGCCATCCTAATAGGAATAAAGTGATATCTCATTGTGGTTTTGATTTTTGGTTCCCTGATGATCAGTAATGTAGAGCACCTTTTCATGTACCTGGTAGCTATTTGTGTGTTTTCTTTGGAAAAATGTCTATTCAGTTCCTCTGTCCATTTTTAAATTGGGTTGTATTTTTGCTATTAAGTTATAGGAGTTCCTTATGCATTGTGGATATTAACCATCTATCAGATATATAGTTTGCAAATATTTTCTTCCAATCCATCCATAGGCTGCATTTTCATTTTGTTGTTTCTTTTGTTGTGCACAAGCTTTTTCATTTGGTGTAGTCAGTCCTACTTGTTTATTTTTGCTTTTATTGCCTGTTCCTTTGGTAATAAGTCCAAGTAATCATTGCTAAGACAAATTTCATGAAGCTTTTTCCCCAATGTTTTCTTTTTCTTTTTCCCCAATGTTTTTAAAGTTTCAGGTCTTGTATTTAAGTCTTCAATTCATTTTGAGTTAATTTTTGTGTATGATGTAAGGTAAGTATCCACCAATGAAATAATTTAAATACTAGGAAATATATATACAGGATGTTCATCTCTGCCTTGTTTATAGTAGTGAAAAACTGGAAATAACTTAAACATCCAACAAGAACGATTAATAAATCACTAACTAGAAATAGACTATTATACAACTATTTTAGAAGAGGTTTTATTTGTTTAAGAATGTTCACAATATTAAGTAAAAAAAAAAATGAGAGAAAAAAGTTGGGAGGAAATACAGCAGGATACTGAGTGGTCACTTTTGATGGTACAATTAGGATTGATTTTCTCCCTCAGCTTTTCTCTTTTTATTTTTCAAATTTACTTACTGTCAATAATATGAAACCCACATTAGTAGGTAATACGTGATTTTGACACTAATTGATTCCTCTATTTAGAGGTAATTCTAACTAGCAGAGACTTAGGACAAAAATCAAACTTTTAGACAGCTAAGCACACCTAGATTAAAACATGTTTTTTCTTTTTTTTTTTTTTTTTGGAGATGGAGTCTCACTCTGTCGGCCAGGCTGGAGGGCAGCGACGCGATCTCGGCTCACTGCAAGCTCCGCCTCCCGGGTTCGCACCATTCTCCTGCCTCCCGAGTAGCTGGGACTACAGGCGCCGGCCACCACGCCCGGCTAATTTTTTGTATTTTTAGTAGAGACGGGGTTTCGCCGCGTTAGCCAGAATGGTCTCCATCTCCTGACCTCATGATCTGCCTGCCTTGGCTTCCCAAAGTGCTGGGATTACAGGCGTGAGCCACCACGCCCAGCTGTTTTTCTTTTTGGCAGAGGGCATGAGAGGTAGCTGGCTTGCCACATGCCGATCCAACATCCTGATTTTCATCAAGAGGCTGAATAGCCAAGATTTTTGTAGCTGGATGAATGAGAATTGGTCAGAGGTGAGTTCCAAACAAAATTATTAAAAATATTCACACAAAAATGTGTCTTAATGTTTATACGATTAATTTTTAAATTGATTTTGTAAAAGCATATATTAGCTCTCTTAGGAAAACTATAGTCAATGCAATAGGATTTATTTATAGCCTATAAATATGGCTATATTTATATCATTATGTGAAACATACTCCAGCATGTCATATATCTTCATACCTCTCTATGACAAAACTTCGATTGCTTTTCTGTCCAGCAGATTTAAAAAGTGGTCAGTATTTGTGTAGGACATAGGTGAAAAGAAAAAGGAAGTAGCGAGTGGAGAAAGGGAAGTTTGGGAAAGTTCAGATATAGGTGAGGTTGTAGCTCTCTGACAGTCTATTTGGCAATCAGAAATGGTGTGAGTGCCAAGTTCACTACGCATAGCTTTGCACATAGTAGACAACAGATAAGTATTAAATGAATCAAAAGCATGGGGTTCATACTCAGAATATATTCTTTAGAGTTTTTGTTCAGATGGATTCTACCTTTTCTAAAAAGGGGCAATTGAAAGAGTAACAACTAAAAAGGAACTAAATATTGTAGAAAAATCTGAGAAAGGTATAAACAGTCTTTTCCTGGAGGATTTGCCATTTAAAACCACAACTGTTTTTAATGCCAAGTATCCTTGGTGGCCAGTGCCTAGTGAAAGTGTAGAAACTACAGAGAGCAGGATTCAAGTGCTCCCTGAGGGCATGGCTTGTAGCTTTCCACTCATTATGGAATCAAGCCTGGAGAGCCAGTGTCCTGTTTGAGCTCATTGGTACTGCTCGCCAGAGAGGGACAGAAGAGGTAAGAGGATCTGAAGAATATAAAATGGAAGATACGTGGATGGTGATAAAATTTAAGGGATTTAGTGATTTACAAATTCATGCCTTATTTGGATATGAAAAAAAAAAAAGCTAGATAACATAGTTTAGGCCAGTAACTAGGCTAAAGAAAGGAGTAGAATATAAGGTTGAATGAAATTTCCTGTGCAGTACCCAGGGACTACGAGATATATAACAGTTTTCCAGCTCTCTCACAGTTGGTTTTAATGATATCAAAAGGCTCACTCTTTCTTTGCTTTCTCCTGAGTTTTCCTGCACTCATCTCCTAGGTCCCTCGGAGAAATGCAATGGTTATTATAGTTATGCCTAACATTTCAAAATCATTTTAACTTAATCAAGCATGTTGCATGGAAAAGTAAAGGCTTTGGTGCCAGAGAAATTTGAGTCTGGTCCCTACTCCACTACTTCCCAATTGTGTGTTCTTGGGCAGCTCCTCAACCTCTCTGGCCCTCAGCTTCCTTAAGTGGATCAATGCTATCAACTTCTAAGGATTGTTATACACAGTAGCCTAGTACTTGGTGTATAGTAACCACATAGTCAAGTTCAGCTGTTACCAAATGCTCTACAGATGTATGTTTTGGGCTCTTTATTTTCAACTTAATATAGGTCCTTGCCTTCAAAATCAAGGTGAGACCAAAAGGTATGCAAATGCAGTGTAACAAACAAGCCTAGACAATTAAAAAACAAAACAAAAAACCTGAAACAATAAGACTAACATTGAATAGCAAAGCAATTTAGTGAAGAAAGAGGTTATGAGAGTGAGACACCCTCAAACCTCCTCTTTCTTTTCATGTTAAGTTCCGGTATACATGTGCAGGATGTGCAGGTTTGTTACACAGGTAAATGTGTGCCATCGTGGTTTGCTGCACCTATCAACCCATACCCTAGGTATTAAGGCCAGCATGCATTAGCTCTTTTTCCTGATGCTCTCTCCCCATTGCCGCTCCTGCCCCAAGCACCAGTGTGTGTTATTCCCTTCCCTGTGTCTATGTATTCTCATTGTTCAGCTCCTACTTATAAGTGAGAACATGCGGTCAAACTTCCTGTTTCATTTGGACCTCTCTACAATTCTGTGATAGAGGCAGGGGAAGTGATCAACGCATTCAACAAACTGGAAAAAGCAAAGCACAGATGGGTTTCAGCTCCATTACAGCTGCTATAAAATGAAATCATGGGATTAAGAAAATTTTAAAGTTTCTTTTAAGGCTGTAATTCTATTATTCTTTGGCTTTCCTAAAGTAAGCCTACTAGTTAATGTGAGATCTGATATCAGAACTCGCATTTCTTGATTCTCAGCTCAGGACTTTGTGCTAGACTGGGAAGTGTTGGAGACATAAGAGAACCTGGTTTCAAAGAAAAATGAAAATCCCAGCTGGGCAGAAATGCCCTCCTTCCTTTTCTACTGGCAGCATTTTAATACAAGCTTAAAATGTCAATAGAACAGCTTTGGCAATGTTTACTCAAATATGCTCATGCCTGAATAATGATTTCTGTCTTCACACCAGTACTTTCATTCTTGAAACTGTACACAGTTCCTGCATACTTACTGCTGCTTGATCAGTTGAAACTCTTCCATACTTAAGCCTTTCCTCATGCCAGAAAAACCACAGCTTTCCACCTCTTAGACTTACTTCATTTCTTTTGAGTTGTTTACTCCATTATTACAAAAAGCCAATCATGCTTTGCAAGATAAATATTTACTCTCAGAGTTCCACTCTTCTTTCAAAAGACAAAATAGACACCTTAGAAGAAGAGCAAAAGATGCATGTAGAATACTAACAGTGGAAGCCACATATTTCTATTGTGGGCACATAAGTGCATATATGCCTCTGGTGTGCTTTATGGTTGACTTTTTTAGACTCCAATTTGATTTGAAGTCCAAAGTGGCCTCAGCTCCCTGAAGACAATGGGGCCTTATTTTGTTTGAAGAGACAATGCCATGGCAATGTGATGTTTGCCTGGTTACAAGGAGTTCCACAGAGGTCACATATTCCTGGCAAGATGTTAGCAGGTGCTGAATTTGAAATAACTATAGCATCTCTACAATTTGATTCTGCATGCTTTTATTCTATGAATCTGGTTATATATAGTAAATCCCTATTATGTGAATAAGAGGGAACTATACTTGACTAACTGTTTAGAATGCTAGATAAATTACATTTGCAATAACAGGTCACTTTTATATGCACCCAGTCATCTTTTTAACTCATTTCCTGTTTAGAAAAAAAAACTGCAGCTTGCTGCCCATGCTCATTCAATTTTACATAAACACGCTCTTTGAGGCTGAAGCAAATCTGACTGATTTTCAATATGAAAATAAAATATAAAAACTGTCCTTGAAGTTATTTCTAAATAGAACTTGTCTCTAATCCTAATGCAACAGAAATGTATATGATGTTATAAGGATTAGAGACAAGAGTATTCCCAGGGCAAATGGGAAATGGGTTAAAAATCTACAACTTCATTATATTTATTAGATTATAAGAACCTTGATGTGTGGAACTTGATCTTATTGCTCTCATCTGGCACCTAGCCTAGAAATTGGTACAGAAGAGCTACTACATTGATATGTGATTCACATAGGTGTTGAGAGTACTATGAAATACAATAGCAGATTCTGTACTGTGGAAATACTAGAGGCCTCCAAGGTAGTGTTCAGGATTCAGGTTCCTTTACTTACAAACTTTGCAACCTGACCAAGTCATTAATTTCCTCCTATCTAAAGTTGTGATATAATAACATCCTCAAAATGTTACTGTGAAGAATTATTGTGAGGTTAAATGAAATTATGCATGGATGTGCCTAGCACAGTACTTGACACATAATAGGTGCTCAATGTGTTAAATCTGAACCTACTGAATTAAAAAGAACATACTGAAGAATGGGCATGAGAAGTTTCATGAGGATGAAAGTGCAATTGAAAGAAGTAAAGGAGAATGTGATTTTGTAGTCTGCATGAAGGAGACTGGCAGTATCTCAGAGGTAAATGAAGACTGAAAGAAAAAGAAAAGAAGAGGGCAACCTTGAGTCCCAATGAGGGGTTGCAGGAATTTTAAGGAGTCTAGGAATTTTCATGCTTGGTTAAACCATTTTCTGTAGGACAAATTAACAGACTAATACTTATGAAAGTATATGGATGCTATTTTGATTAATAAGCAGAATACATTTAAAAGTACTGTATTTCTGAATTGGTGATAGCTTTTTATCATTATATATTTTTTAATCAAAGGGCACTAAAAAGTAAAACTACTATTTATACAAGGATCCAGGTTTTGATGTTCAAAATGAGTTGTAATACTGGGTTGGAAACCACTAGTTTAGACTGATAGCAATTGAGGGACTGACTATAAAACCCAGTATAAGACCTGTCATGCCGGCCCAGGAAAATCCTTGGATCAAGTTATGAGAGTCAGTGTGCTTCCCAATAAGTCCAGTAACAATTTTATAACAACATGCACAAATTCTATGTTAACTTTACATATTTATATAGGAAATTTAAAAATTCTCCCATACCAGCAATGTGAAAACGGTGTCACATCATTATGATAACACAGAGCAAACACACACAGAGCCACATGTGGAACTGAGACCAAAAATAGTTTTTAGGACAGAGAAAAAATGGAAACTTCAGGCAAACTGTTGTCTAAGAGTGAAATAATTAGAAAATAGAGATGTTGAAAAGCCCAGAATTCTGAAAAAAAAAATCTCTCTTCAAAGCAGATGATTCTCTGTGTCTCTGTCTTATACAGACATAGCTCAGTTAGTTCCTCTGAGCTAAAAGGTTGTTTGTTTATTTTGCACAGGTTCTAGTAGGTCACAGTGGGAGTTTCTGGTCTTATAGTTAGAGCAGACATTTGGGAGTCAAAAGCTATGGGCTCTATTATCATATATAATGCTGCTACTGACACCCTTTTCTCCATTCCCTTTGTTTATCCATTAGTTAGATATGGAAAAGAATTGCTGCCTCTCAAAATGTTAAGCTTCATTAATGAAGATGTGTTTGTATGCTACCAGGGAGGGAAGAGGGAGTAGTGCTCATAAATTATAGGGGAATGTTAACATTAATTTGTTTCCTGTTGTTCAACTATATATTAATTTACTATTAAGTGTAGGGTTGGGGGTAAATGTCAGGAATATAGCACTCTGCAAGGAAGATTGATAGGTGGCAGAGTCCACAATTCTTCTGCTGGTCATAGGTGGTCCAAGAACTTCAGGGCCAAGAATAAATGCACATTTGTAGGAGGTTCACTTGAACTCCAAAGGAACTAGATGGGAGGCTAAGGAAAAGGAGATGAAGTCAAGGAGATGAAGTCAAGGACTGGCTGCATTTGCCATAAGAAAATACAAAACACACCCAATACATAACTTAGGCAAAGTCAGCACTGAGACTGTCTTCATTATGTCTTCTTTCTTTGTTGCCTCAAATGCTTATTGAAATCTTACTATCTCTCAAGCTTTGTGCTGGGTTTTAGATTACAAGACCGAATAAGATAGACATGACCTCCTTCCACCTGGACCTGATCATTGTTCCTCTAAATCACTTCCACACATGCATTGCCTGGAGACTGGGGACTGGATCCCATGGCCAGACCAAATCCCAAAGGTGGGTACTGGAGCATCCTTAAATTGGGACAGATATTCACACTGAAAGGTTTGAAGAAGCAGGAGCTCTTGAAAGGTAGGACTGATCTGTAGCTCTGTAAGACAACGGACCAATGCTATTAAATGGGATCTGCCCATGAGGGTACCTCTTGAGAATAAGTTGACTTTTTTCTTATTTTCTCTTGCACTGTGGTTACCAGTATATTTAGCCAAGTGTTTTTGTTATTGTTTTTATTTTATTTTCATTTTTAATTTCCCTCATACAATAGAGTATCTACTACCAACTCTTCAGAAAAATCTAATACATCAGGATAGCTTTACTTGATACCATTGCAAGGAATAAATGTATGAAGTTTAAAAAAAAAGTGTGGCCTGCCTCACATTCACTCCTCTGCTGAAACCCATGCAGGACTTTGAGGAGGCTGTACCCAGGTATTCTGGGAGGCAGCCAGCAGTAAGGGAGGCTTTTCCTTGATGGAGTTTGGAAAGAAGAGGAGACGCAGGCAATGCATGAAAAACGACTTTCAGAAGGCTGAAAGGCAAAACCTTCCTTCTCTTAAAAATCTAGGGAAATTAAGCTTTTAAGAGCATGTTTGTAGGAAGGCTGATGCTCACCTTACATTTGCTAATTAGAAGGGGAAATCTATGGAGGCTCAGTGAAAGGTGTATTGAGAGGAAGGGTGGAAACTTGAGAAAAGCGAAAAAAGTGTGAAATAGGTGAGGGGAAGGATGGGACAGAGGGTTGATGAAGAAACATATACTGTGTTCAAAGTTCAGTTAAGATGGTTTAGTGTCCATTTGGTTGTCTTATTTTCTCCAGCAGATCATCTGAAGATTTAGAAATGGGCAACAGTAGGGTTCATCTAGCTCTGGTATTTTGCCAGGCAGGTATAACAGAAAAGCAAGATAGGAAAGATAAGGGCATTGGAAAGAAAGAGGAAGTGATGGGCCATAGCATGCCAATCAGGAGAGGAAGAAATGAAGACAGACAGGAACTGAGAGGAAGATACAAAGTAAAGAAACTATGAACTGGAAGATCTCAATGAGGACAAAGAATGATAGGTTGAGAGTCATTTGATTAAAGGTTATGCTGAGAGATTCTGATGTTTGAAAAAATGTTTTTGGAGCTGGAGCAATTCCAGACAATGACATGTTCCAGGGTGTGTCTATGGGAATGACTGGCTGATGTGGAGAAGGTCCATGGAAGTTAGTAAGTCAAGGCAGTAAGTGACCAGAGTATCAAATAAGGATATGATGTCATCCTGAAAATGGGTGGATGTTGGACAGACAGGAAGACTCTGAGGGTGTTGAAGTTTTTATAAATCAAAAGCAGGGTTGAAGACAGGTCAGTACCTAACAGCAAGCAGAAGGTGTTGAACGGTAGTATTGCTCAATGTAACAATTTCCACAGAAGCTGGGAAACTTTATATAAGAGGGAAGATAAGAAATAATCTGAAACTGACAGAGTAGAAAAAGCATAGAGTTTTCATTTACTAATAGAAACCACAGAACTGGTAAGGCTATAGATATCGGGGGAAATTCACCCAGATATTGGCCTAAATTCACTCCCGATATTTCACGTAGGTTCTTTTCTATATTCCCTCAGTGTCAGCCGGCCTGAGAAATAAAGGGACAGAGTACAAAAGAGAGAAATTTTAAAGCTGGGTGTCTGGGGGAGACATCACATGTTGGCAGGTTCTGTGATGCCCGCTGAGCCACAAAACCAGCAACTTCTTATTAGTGATTTTCAAAAGGGGAGGGAGTATATGAATAGGGTGTGGGTCACAGAGATCACATGCTTCACAGGGTAATAGAATATCACAAGGCAAATGGAGGCAGGGCAAGATCACAGGACCACACTACCGGGGCGAAATTAAAATTGCTAATGAAGTTTCAGGCACGCATTGTCATTGATAACATCTTATCAGGAGACAGGGTTTGAGAGCAGACAACCGGTCTGACCAAAATTTATTAGGTGGGAATTTCCTTATCCTAATAAGCCTGGGAGCGCTATGGGAGACTGGGGCTTATTTCATCCCTACAGCTCGACCACAGAAGATGGCCACCCACTGAAGCGGCCATTTTAGAGGCCTACCCTCAGGGATGCATTCTCTTTCTCAGGGATGTTCCTTGCTGAGAAAAAGAATTCAGTGATATTTCTCCCATTTGCTTTTGAAGGAAGAGAAATATGGCCCTGTTCCACCTGGCTCACTGGTGGTCAGAGTTTAAGGTTATCTCTGTTGTTCCCTGAACATTGCTGTTATCCTGTTCTTTTTTCAAGGTGCCCAGATTTCATATTGTTCAAACACACATGCTCTACAATTTGTGCAGTTAATGCAATCATCACAGGGTCCTGAGGCGACATACATCCTCCTCAGCTTACGAGATGACAGGATTAAGAGATTAAAGTAAGACAGGCATAGGAAATCACAAGGGTATTGATTGGGGGAAGTGATAAGTGTCCATGAAATCTTCACAATTTATGTTCAAAGATTGCAGTAAAGACAGGCGTAAGAAATTATAAAAGTATTAATTTGGGGAACTAATAAATGTCCATGAAATCTTCACAATTTATGTTCTTCTGCCATGGCTTCAGCTGGTCCCTCCATTCGGGGTTCCTGACTTCCTGCAGCAGCTGGATTGGTATTTTTTAACCATTTCTTTTATTTTAAATGGAATTTAAATTTTAAATGGAAAATGAACTATAATCTGGTAAATGGCATGTAGTTTGTTACCTTGCTTGCTATTTTGTCTTATTTTCTGCCCCTTGAGTTTATGTTAGTCTTAGGCTCTACATCATTCTTCTTTGTGCCTGGTAGAATGGTTTGTTTGTACCGCCCTGCAATATATTTAATATTATGATGGCACGTATTATGTACCATGCCCAGATCCTGTGACTCACAATTAATAGGAAAGATTGAGACATTAATCATTCATTTATAGCTAAGTGATGTGTTATTTTATTGTTTTATTTATTTTATTATAAGCCCATAAGATGATGGCTGTTATGTACATAACCCCTAAGACCAAGATTGCTAATCAAAGGAAAGGGAACTAAACTAAATCTCTGTTCTTGGCAGTGTCACTCATTGTCCATTCATTCGTATGTTTATTGACTCTATCTTATATGTCATGCACTGTATTAGTTGAGAGGTAATATGACTCATTCCTAATCTTTGTCCTTGAGAGGCCATGGTCTAGTGGCAAAAACAAATAATTACAGATCTTTGTTAAATGTTGTAATAGAATATTGTTCAAGGTGTGTGGGAAGGTTACAGAAGACTTCCTGAAGCTGATAATAGTTAATCTGCATCCTGAAGTAAAATGAGTCAGGCAGGTATGTAAATAAATCGCATTTTAGGTAAAGGGCAAAGCAGCTGAGGTGGAAGGGCTGGAGCCTAGACAAGCAATGCACATCACGTTCTGGAAGCAGAATGCAGACTGCCAGTTTGCAACCTCCACACATCATATCTGCTTATCCTGAAATTACACTGGACTTTGTGGATCCTTCAAGCAGAAAAGGCTTCACTAAGAAACACTGAAACATATTCAGATTTCAGCTGCTAAATTAAAACTACTGACATTTCTCAAAGAATCTGATTTGTCCATTAAGTACAAGCTGATACCATCACAGACATTTTTTATCTTAGGAGCACCTTTTGGAAACTTAGACTTCAGTTACATATTTGAAATGGCAAAAACCTTCTTGTCAAATAGCACTTCAATTAGAAGCAAAACCATTAGTGCTTTGTGCGCACATTGGGCAACTGTGATCCTTCAGGATTGGCTGCTCTCGAGAAAGAAAACTCCCTACGGGCCACCACACCCCACTACTTTATCCATGGGGAAGCAGTGGTATCAAATGGCCAATGGTCCTAGTTCCTGGCACAAAGTAGAAGTATGATAAACATTAGTGATTAAACATATTAAACATAGAAAACATATAAAATTAGTGATTAAAAATTAGTCAAAATCTATGTTCTACCAGGTGGATTGTTATCTCCAGCAAACCCTGGGCCTTGAATTCACTTTTTGTCAAGGAATTTTATTAAGAAACATGAGTCAAATCTGAATATTTTTTAAAATATAAATTACAAGTTAATTGGCTTTGCAAAAGACAAATGTTGATGTATTTTGTTGCATTTTAGGTAGCATTTTGGTTAAGAAGAGCCCCCTCTTTAAGCCATTTAAGAGGAAAAAGCTGATTCACAGTTTGCCTTATTTGCTAGGTATTTCTATCCCAGAGGCAAAGAAGATTTTTCAACATATACCTCTGTTCTCTATTTTGACATATCCAGTTTTTTCCAAGTTCCTAGCCAGATGCTAAATTCATATTGGCTGAAAAAGGAGTCTCTGTTCTTAAGGTGATAATAGAGAGCATTTCATGAAATGGTTAAGCAGTAACACACATACATAGTATATGTATATATATATAGTGACTTCTGTTTAAAAAATGATAAGTGACTATTCGTATTTATTTCCATTCTTTCTCAAAATGCCATTAAAATTAGTGTCATTTTAACTAAAATTAAAAATAATTTTTTAAAGGCATAAAAACACAAAAGAATAAATGGCAGAGGAGATGCAGAAAGGTGTTTGAATTGTTACCGATTTAGCAGAAAGTAGAAAGCTAAAACCTTCCTGCCTGTAGCCAGTCTGTTTATGGGGCAGAACCCCAGAAAGGCTCAGAAATTGGAGGCACAAAGAACCTCTGGAGATGAGGAATTAAACCGAAAATAGGAGGATCAGTTGAAACTGTATATAAAGTCGACAGACCTGAAGGACCCTTCTCATATGCAGAGCATTTAGGAGACTATTATCATGCTTTTACTTTGTGCCAGGAACTAGGACCATTGGCCATTTGATGCAGCTGCTTCCCTATGGATAAAGTAGTGGGGTGGGGTGTGGTGACGTGTAGGGAGGTTTCTTTCTCGAGAGCAGCCAATTCTGAAGGATCACAGTTGCTCAATGTGTGCACAAAGCACTCATGATTTTGCTTCTAATTGAAGTGCTATTTGACAAAGAAGGTTTTTGCCATTTCTCCTACCCAGAGAGGAGGCAAGGGGCATTACATGGAAAAATCAAAACCAGAGTAGTTCTCAACTCTAGGAAAACTGACAGTGAAAGAAGAAGGGTAGGAAAGGCAAACATTGAATGGTGAGACCCGTAACTCCCTGGTGAGACTAAGATCCCAGAATGTTGGCACCTGGGCTTATACCTCTCTGTTCCATTCCAGGTGAGACTTCAGAGTATTTCTTTTTAGGGAAATGAATGAGACTAAGAGAAAATACTTCCAGATGCTAACATATGGGGTTGTTTCCCACACTGTCAAGTTCCCAACCCAATAACCCTACACTGAAGCCAACCAGGAAACACACACAGTTTACAACTAGCTTTTTGGAGTCTCATTTGTAAATATTGAAGGAAACATTATGGATCATAAGACGCTTGAGGAGGCCTCCAACATGAAATACAGAGAACAAAACTAACAAACACAGACAAAAAGAAACTCAGAAGACAGACAATGCAAACAGAAGAAGAAAACAAACCACCATCAAAACAAAGCAAAATCCTGTATATTTAATATCATCACATATAAAAGAAGATACTATATATGTTAAATGAGTAAATAATGCTGGTTAAAAATATTCAGAGAATAAGAGCTCATGGAAATTACAAATATTATAGCAATAATAAAAGTTCAACAGAAGCACTGGATAAAAGTTGAGAAATTTTAAGAAAATACAACAAGATGAGAAACAAAAATAGAAAAGATACAAGGTTTAGAGAACTAATAGGAGTTCTAGGATTAATAGTCTGACTAATAAGAGTTCTAAAAAGAGTATACTGAAAAAAATTATCAAAAGAATAATATAAGAATAGTTTCCAAAATTGGAAGACACAAGTTTCTAGACTGAATGGTCCAGCACAGTGAATGGAAACAGACTAACACGTCACATTGTGATTAAAATTTCGAAGTTCCAAATTTACAGAGACAAAACCATAACTTTCAATAGAATAAAAGTGGATCAAACATAAAGAATTAAGAATCAGAATGACATTACTATTCTGAAAGTAATTCTAAAATTAGATGTCAATGGATAAATGCCTTCAAAATCCTAAGGAAAATGGTTTCAACTCAGATTTTAAGACCTAGACAAATTATCAATCAAGTTTGTGGGCAGAGTAAAGCCTTTTCAACATTTAAAAAAATCTAAAAAAGAAAATTACCTCCCATGCCCCTTTTTTTCCAGGAAGCTATTGGAGAATACACACCTACAAAATGAGGAGAAACATACGAAAAGGAAGATAAGAATTCAAGAAGCCGGGCATCCAACAATAATAACTAAAGAGGTAAGGTAATTCTCAGGATGACGTAACAGAAAGTCCAGATTGGTGAAAGACAATGAAGAACTATAAGAGGTTTGTACTCCGAAAAGAAGAAGGAAAAAAGTGGAACTCACAGTCTGTCTAAAGTTTTTGACCATGTTTCAAGGAAGTATATGGTTCTGTGCAAAGCTAGCAAAAGGTACATTAAAAAAAATGAGAAAACAACAAAATCAGGCAATTACCAACTAAAAGAAGTATAAAGAATTTGGTACAAAAAAGGAAATTAATAATGCACTACATGCTAACTTGTTAACAATTTTTACATAGTACCAATACGATAAATACAATGTTAATTTCAAACTGCAATTAATTATGCTGGAAGGATGTGGGAAGTGGGAGTCTTAAGAGAGTTAAATTATAATCTTCACAACAGGAAGTCAACAGATAATACCTACTGAATATTTCTACTTTTTGGAGGGATGTTGGGTTGGGGAACTACTATTTCATTTCCTTAAAGTACCATTTGGCTTTTTAAATTGCCTGTGCACATGCATATACATACATAATCTAAAGCTAAATTTTTAAAACCACATATAAAAGCCATGTGGGAAAAGAATTATTGTGAATGCTTAGTAAAATAATGTATGCACAGCACATAATACAATGTTGATACACCATAGAGTATTAATAAAGTCCCCAAGATTTGCCCACTTGGGATAGTCTTATTAACAAAAGTTAATCTTGTTAATAAAACAGTCAACCAATATATAAATCTTTACTCATCAGTCCCTAGTAAAATTTTCCAACTGTTGTGGAAGATATAAAGAAATATGAAACATCATCCTTACATTAAAATACCTTCTAATAACAGTTATGGCAGTTAATATTTAATTGGTGTTAAATGTACAGTAGGCACTGTCCCAAGTTCTTTACATATTATCTCTTTTAATTCTATGAGACATTATTATCTCCATTTTATTATATAAATGAGGAAACTGAGGCACACTAAAATAAAGTAACTTGTCCAGGCCATGGAGCTCATAAGAGAGGGAGGTAGGATTCCAGTCCAAGCAGAAGGCTTGGGAGTCTTAAATTGCTTTATAATCTAATTGAGGGGAAGAAGAAACAGAGCTAAACAACCTTATATGATTTAAGGAGGAGTTCAACATAATACTGGAAGAGATGTCACAAACAAATGCAAGCATACTTTAGGGGAAATCGCTGTATTACACTAGGAGATCAGAAGAGAGTGCAAACCCTTCAGACTGATAGCCAAGGAAGCATTTAATTGGACCAGCTGGGTGGGGAGGGCATTCCTTGTAAGTGAATCAACATGCAGAGGTGGTAACCATAGCATGTCAGGGATCAGCGAGGAAGGTAATTTGACCAGAGCATAGCACATTTTGTTCATCCACAAATAAAACCTGTGAGAGCAAAGCAGGAAAGGCCTAATAACAAATTATAAATGGCCTTGAAAGCAGACTAAGAAGCTTGGACTTTATTTTGTGAAAACGGGAAGTGATTGCTGGGCATGTGCACTTAATTTGGACATTGTACATGTAATCAGCTGACAGGAAGAGAACAAGTAATGGCTTATTGTGGCAGTCTGGATAAGATTTATCAAAATCTCAAACTAGCCTGGGGTAAGTGAGAGTGGAATTGGCTGGATCCTGGATGAGAAGTCCCACAAGGACTTACAGAAACAATTTGCATTTTATCTTTCTACCAAGGAGAAAAGTTTTTCAAACTACAAAGGCTAGATATAATTAAAAGAGAATCAAATTTCAAAAAGTTCAAGTAGGAGTATCTGCTTTGAAAAAATGAGTTTCTAGGTTTCAACAAGTTACAACACAGCATAATCAAATACTTAACTATTATGATTATGAATCGGCTGGCAGGATTTCTTTTAAAATGAAAGTAAAGCTTTCTAGATGTAACAATAAAGCATGCTCAATATGGAAAAAATATATAAAGAAAAAATCAGTAAACTTATTCACATACCCTTAGTTCGGTTATTTTTTTTCAATCTTTTCTATGAATAACTTTGTTTCCATGTTAATACAAAGTTACAATTGATCATCATATTATATATAGAAGATATAATTTTCTTCTTGCTTAAACATTTTAATAAAACATTTTTCAGTCTTTTCTTTGAATAACTTTGTTTCCATGTTAATACACAGTTACAATTGAATTTTCTTCTTGTTTAAACTTTTTTTTTTTTTTTGAGACGGGGTCTCACTCTATCGCCCAGGCTGGAGTGCAGTGGCCCAATCTTGGCTCACTGCAAACTCCGCCTCAAGGGTTCACGCTATTCTCCTGCCTCAGCCTCCTGAGTAGCTGGGACTACAGGCACCCACCACAATGCCCGGCTAATTTTTTTGTATTTTTAGTAGAGACGGGGTTTCACCATGTTATCCAGGATGGTCTCGATCTCCTGACCTCGTGATCCGCCCACCTCGGCCTCCCAAAGTGCTGGGATTACAGGTGTGAGCCACCACGCCTGGCCTTGCTTAAACATTTTAATAAAACATTTCATATTCCATTACAAATTTATTTGTATACATAACTAATAATTGCATAATACTTAATAATGTGTATATATGTACTAAAAGGTTTTTAACCATTCCTGTGAAGTTGGATATTTAAGCACATTCTAAATTCTCTGTTTACATAAGCCTAATATCTCCTGGCTCAAAATCAATTTTCTGTATTGTGGATTACCTCCTCAGGCCGGCTTTCCAGCTAAAAATCTTAAGAAAAACAATGGAGAATGAAAGAAGTAAACAGTTTAAACATAACTTCTATTTAAGAGGGCATGAAATGGTTAAATTGCAAAACCTTAGTGAGTCAGCAGAGTGACTATTTTTAACCACACTGTCCCTGAAGGACAACTGATAATGATATATGGGAAGTAACTATAGTGTAGAAAATATCTAAGCAGGCATAACTAGTGTTTAGTAATTAACATCAGAATGACATTATAGTTATTATTATTATTAATTTTTGAGACAGAGTCTCACTCTGTCACCCAGGCTGGAGTGCAGTGGCACAATCTCGACCCACGGAAACCTCTGCCTCCCAGGTTCAAGCGATTCTCCTGCCTCAGCCCCCTGAGTAGCTGGGACTACAGGCGCCCGCTACCACACCCAGCTAATTTTTGCATTTTTAGTAGAGACGGGGTTTTACCATATTGGCCAGGCTGGTCTCGAACTCCTGACCTCGTGATCTGCCCTCCTCGGCCTCCCAAAGTGCTGGGATTACAGGCATGAGCCACCGTGCCCGGCTGTAGAATATTATAGTTACATCTATACTTGAATGTATTTTATATTGCATTTCAATTTATTTACATGTATTTTAACTTAACTGGTAAAATAGACTTAACTGGTAAAATTCTGAAGCATGGGTATAATTATTCTCTTAATGTACCTTATTCTTTTAAATTTCTGAATTAATGGAATCTGTAGACATTATTACAAAGATATATCTGAGCCAGTTATATTACTGAAATCACCTTTGCAAAAATTATGACAGTGAGAAAAATGTGACATAGGAAAATGATGACAGTAAAGGAAATCTGACCTAACCAACTCCATCTTTGTTCTAACCTCCAAGCTGTCCTTGTTCATTCCTGGGTACAGGCTGAACTAACTTTGAGAGGAGTTTAGCTCACGGTTTAACTTTGAAACAAAGATGATAACAGCCTTCCCCAAAACAAACCCCCTCCTTGTTTGGGGACCAGATTGCCTTTGTAAAACTAACAAAATTACCCACAAGATTAGGAATTATGGAGTCATGCAACCAGAGATCACAAGATTCCTAACCTCCTCAATTGCTCTGATAGATAACATTAATGTTGTAAAACCTAAGATTGGTGTTCGAAGCATTTTTCAGACCCTGCATTCTGATAGACCAGCTGGTGCCACCCAGACTGGTAAATTGGCTCATCTGGTTTTGTGGCCCCCACCGAGGAACTGACTTAATGCAAGAGGACAGCTTGGACTCCCTGTGATTCCATCCCTGACCCAACTTATCACCATTCCCCATTCCCTAGCTCCCTACCAGCCAAACTGTCTTATAAAAATCCTAGCCTCTAAATTTTTGGGGAGGCTGATTTGAGTAATAATAAAACTCCAGTCTCCCATTTAGCCAGCTCTACATGTATTAAACTATTAAACTTTGTCTACTGTAATTCCCATCTGCATAAATCAGCTCCATCTGGACAGTGGGCAAGAAGAATCTGTTGGGCAGTTACATTACCCACTGACAAAGTAAAAATCTGGTGCTTGGAGTGAGCAGACCAAATACACAACACCCTTTAAAATATGGTGCTTGCAGGGATCTGCTTTTTATTTTGTAGTTTATTGTGAAGTGTGGGTGGTGTGATGGGCCAAGCACAAAACCTGCAGACAATTGATGATGTGGGTTCATGCTTTACCCTGATTATTATTAGATGTATGACTTTGGACTTGTTAGAGAATCACTGAAATTCATTTAGAGGTTAGTAATAACTCCTATCTCACAGAGTGGATCTGAGAATTAAGTGAGATATTAGTGAAAAACATCCCACAGATGATAAGTCCTACATTCATCTAAATTGTTGCTGTCATTATTTCTGTCTGCCACATTATCCTGGCACAAGGTTTAGTGGGGTTCATTGAGCAGGTGAGAGGTGATGTGGAAAAGATCCATAAAATTACCTCATTAGTTCTGAGAACCTATCACTAGCTCTTCAGATGGAGCAGTGAGAACAGGCTGGGATCAAACAGTATGGAGAACAGAACCTCCTTGGTTCTTCTTTCATGGGAAATTGCATCAGAAGTTCCGGTGGATGGCTTGGTAATTGGTGAGCATTCTGATTCAACACTGTGTCTCTCAGAATACAGTAAACAACCAAGGTTACATCATCCACATCAAATGGTTAATGCAATATGCTTATAACTGTTTTGTGATTTTGCCAATTTTCTCATATATATAACAGATCAGTGTTTTGCAAGTCAGCAAAGCCCATTAATGTTCTCCATGGGCTCAAATTATTTCACATCCATGGTTAACACTACTTCAAACTGACTGACAAAATCAGGGGGCGAAACGAGAAAAGGTGTACTCTTGACACATAACCCAGTTGATTCACTGTTGCCAAAGCCCACCAACTCCACATCTGAGACCTTTGATTCCATTTTATGACTTTTAATCAACTTCATTGAGATATAATTTACATAAAACAAATGGAAACATTCAAATTATCCAGTTTCATGAGTCTTGACAAATGTATACACCATGTAACCACTACCCCAATAAATATATAGAACATTTTCCCCCAAAAGTTCCCTTTTGCCATTTTGCAGTAAATTCTCCTACCCTCTTGTACTCCCCACTCCAGATAGTCATTACTTTGATTTCTATCATCATAAGTTGATTTTGCTTGTTCTGGAACTTCATATAAATGAAATCATATAATATCTACTCTATGTGCCTAGTTTCCTCTGCTCAGCAAGTTTCTGAAATTCATCCCTATTGTGTGTATCATTAATTTGTTCCTTTTTAATGTGAAGTAGTGTTCATTGTATGGAAGTGCCACAATTTGTTTAACCACTCAGCTATTTATGAATTGTTTCCAGCTTGTAGCTGTTATAAATAAAGCTGCTATAAGCATTTATGTACAAATCTTTGTAGACATTTTTATTTTTCCTGGGTCCATACTTGGAAATATAAGGTCATATGGTAAGTGTCTGTTATGTAAGAAGTTACTGAAGTATTTTCCAAATTGGTTCTTTTCCATGCAAACCTGACACACACACAAACCCTGACATAATTATTATAGACCTTTGGGCTGAATGGACTAAGTGACATCAAAATGAGGCCACATGCTTTGGAAACATGAGGGGGAAAGTATGTCACAGAAGTAGTAGAGGAGGTGGTGTCAGATGGGGGACTTGAGAAAACAGAAGTGTTTTCAACAAAACCTGCAATTATTGTTTGTCTGAAGTAAATTACCTTCTTCATAGCAGAACATTTGGCTATATGAGAAAGTACTATTTATCCTAGAGAAATGATCGTCATGTAGGTAAATGGATTTTATTTGACATCTGAAAGAACAGTGCTAGGAAAATACTCACCGATGAACACTTTGAGAAAGATTGAGGAACCCCTTAGTCTTCATTATGCACCAACAAATAAAAGGTAACACGTAGAGTGGACGGAGCATAATTTTAAATCTCCCCAGACCTGGGTTCAAATTTTGCTTGGCTTTGCCATCTGTATTGTTTTATCCAATCACTTCCTCCTCTGAACCTGTCCCAACATGTGCAATTGTAAGTAATAATAGTTTACTCATGGCATTGCTGGATGGTTAACCAAGGTTAATTAAGTCTCAAAGTGAGAGTATCAATGGAAGGTGATCCCTTCAATGTGAATTTCTTCTTTCTTCTCTCCTTACCCTTATGCAATTCTAGTAAGCTTAAATTGTAAATCTGCTTAACTTGCAAGCTGATAAATCAAGGGAAACAAACTGCAGATGGGACTACACTGGAGGGAAAGAATCCAATGTTTACACAATTCTGAATCTTGGTAAATGACCTAATCTTTGCTAAAGGAAAAATACTACTGGGTGGGGAAAGAATAAGGAAAACAACTAAATGATCTCCACATTGCTAATACATGAGAATTTTATATTGCTTTTACAGAATTTTAAAACTGTATGTCATGACATGGCTGTATTTATAGATTTCATGAAAAGTGGCCAAGTCTTGTTATAGGAAACATTCATTCATGTCATCACCCATGATCATTCATTATTGCTAATATTTATTGAGTACTGTGCGCCAAGCAACGGACCAAATGCTTTACATACATTATTTCCTTTATTCCTCACAAAACCTCTATGAGGTAATATCGTTACACCTGTTTTATAAGTGAAAAATTTGTGTTTCAGAGCGGTTCGGTGCTGGACCACACTCTCACATGCACATACACTCTCACATGCTCACACACATTCATACATGCACACACACACACTCTCACATGCTCACACACATTCATATACATGCACACACTCAGATGCTCACACAGGCTTTCATACACACACTCACATGCTCACACACATTCATACATGCACACACATGCACACTCATTCATACATGCACACACTTACATGCTCACACAGACTTTCATACACACATACTCACATGCGCACATTCATACATGCACACACACTCTCACATGCACACAGTCATACATGCACACACTCACATGCTCACACATAAACATGCACACACACTCCCACATGCTCACATTCATACATGCACACACGCTCATGCTAACATTCATACATGCACATACTCTCACATGCTCATACATATTCATATATGCACACACACTCTCACATGCTCACACACATTCATACATGCACACACACATGCTTACACACTCATACATGCACACACTCTCACATGCAAACACATTCTCACATTCTCACATTCTCACACACACATACTAAAATGAACAAACTAGCCACGAGATTAAAAATTATGGCTCAGGAGTCACACAGCTAAAGGCTACAAGATTCTTAACCTTCCCAATTGCTCCTATAAATAACGTTACTCTTGCAAAACCTAAATTTGTGTTTGAAGTTCACACATGAACACACAGTTTCACATGTGTGTGCACACACACGTTTTCTTTTTCCTGCCCCTACCTCCAAAATGGAGGTAGCAAAAATTCACTATTGTCTCAGAAAGTTAGATCTTGGCAAATAAATATTTGCTCACATAAGTCAAGCATTGCATTTCCCCCTGGCTGCTGAGCCTGTTCTCACACACACAGGGAAGTCAGCTGCAGGGCAGGATGCCATTTCATAGGTGAACATGTCACATGGAATTAGACCACCTTTTCCTAGGTCCTGCTGAACCTGCACCTAGTGAAAAAAAAAATCTACTATGTCTGCTGCAATACACTGATACCTTGATTAGTGAATTCCTGAAGAACTCATGTATAAGAAACGGGAGAGTCCACTCATTTGTTTTCATTTATTAAAAAATACCCTTATTCTGTGAAGCAGAATTACCTGTATTTGCAGCTGCATGACAAAAATGCCTCAATATAAAGTTCCCCCCAACCCCCACCCCCCACCCATTGGCTATTTTAAGATAAGCTGGCAGTAAATTTAGGCTGAGTTAGAATGTAAATATGAAATAGGCTGGTTCCTTAGATGTGAGGCACAGATAGGCACATTACATACTTTGGTAGCATAGAGGAAGGTACCAGGCATGACGTCATGGCAAGGGAGATTTTCTGGAGGAATGATGCCTCGCCAGTCTAACAGAGGTGTTAAGATCCTAAGCATTAGTTCTACTGCCAGCAAGCCATGTGGTTTGGGGCTAGTTTCTTAACTTCCCTAAACACCAGCTGGTTCACTTACAAAGAGGGTGATAATATTTGCTCACAGTTTTGTATCCCTTGGCTTTCAGGAAATTGCACGATCCTCTTTCCTTTCCACTACCTTCTCCTTTCCCTTTCTCTGTCATTTGTACTTTCTAACGTGGGGCTCCTCAAGTCTCACACCTTGAGCTTCTCTATTTCCACATGCTATGCTCCCTTGGTTCAAACCTTGCCTGCAGTCACATCTCCACTCACTCCACCTCAATCTTGCCTCCGTTTCCATCGCATGCTGGACATTTCCATGTAGACACTCTGCCAAGGCATTTGAAATTCAACAAGTGTAAAGCTGAATATGGATAGTTCTTTTAAATAGGGCCGCTAATCTCACAAACTCCAAACTTCCGAGTCCTCTTCAACATCTTTTTCCCCACTGTTCCTTATCTAATCAGTTGCCAAATTCTGTGGGTTATTACTTTGAAACTTGTTTGGTCAGAGCAGGAATGGAAATTCAAAAGTCTATAATAATTGTGTCAGGAGTTTTACAGAGCAACAGGACTGGAACTCCTTAATATAGATTTATTAATTTTAAAACTAAAAGACATTTTTGTTCTCTAATCTTAAACACCTGGGCTGTTATAATTAGCTAAATTGGATCTTTGCTTAGACAGCCATTCCCCTTCCAGCATCTTAGATGCAAATTCCAAATTACCCAGGTGCTTCCTCCTTACAAGTGTCAACAGTCCTTTAATGCTTCTGAATGGTGTAAAAGGCACAGGCCTTGCCTTTAAGGCTCTCTCAAATCTCTTTCCAGCCTCTCTTACCCTCTTGTTCCATTGCCTCAATTCAGTTCTCCATACTCTCCCTAAACTAAACTCCTTACTACTCTTGGAATCAACAGGCCTTTTCCTGACCCCAAACCTTTGTTCGTATCTCATCTCTTTTCCTATTTTTGCCGTATTGCATTGACACTTGTCATACTTAGTTGAATACACCGGGCCTTTAGCCTCCCCCACCCCAATTACCACACTCCCTTCTTTCCTTTCTGAAGTCCCATACCACTTTGGTTGTGATATTTGTATAGCATTTATCATGGAAAACCTCCCTACTAGATTATAGATACTCAAACACAAGTATTGACACTTAGTGGGTTTCTGTGTACTAGGGAAGTTTATTAAACAGTCTTTGATTTAGTCATTGTGTGGTTCCTGGGATAAGAGTAAGAACCATGGTCCCTTGCTCTGTCAAAATCATAAACCTATTTTCTTTGTATTTTGACCTAATTACATAAGCTTGTTTTGGATTGGAAGCTCTATAGAGACTATTTTAGTGCCAAATGCTATTTAATCAATGCAGAAATAAGCCCTTGAGAGATGCAGTGACTCAGCTGAGGACACACAGTTTCTGGTAGATAAGTATGAAGCCTTGGAACTACTGCTCATATCATAAGCCCCTGGGTTCCCAAATCACCTCCCCAAGTACCTAATTCATCATCCTCTGCATACAAGAAATTTTTTTCATTCCAATAAAAAGAATGCAGTATGGTAGG
This sequence comes from Pongo abelii, assembly GCF_028885655.2. Taxonomy (NCBI): domain Eukaryota; kingdom Metazoa; phylum Chordata; class Mammalia; order Primates; family Hominidae; genus Pongo; species Pongo abelii. The sequence goes on along the minus strand of NC_071985.2, from coordinate 42,181,568 downwards.
ACAGGAGAAGTATAGGTTTTGGAATCAAACTAGGTTTAGACTCTGACCTGGTCGCTAGTTAGTGCATGGGCTTTGGTAAACAGCCTCTCAGCCTGTTTCCTTGTCTGCAACATATGGATAGTTATCTTCACTTCATGAAGTTGTGTTGGTGAAATGGTATAATGTGTATAAAGCAACTGGAACACAACAAATGAGGCCATTTATTTAAAATAATCTTTAGTAAGTTATAAATTCACATATTTGCTTTTTTCTGAGGAATGCTTAGATTTTATTATAGATCTCTTTTCTAAATTGAGTAAATACATAGTGGATTTCTTTGTTTCCTTCCCCTCAGAATGTTGAAATTTGGGTGGTTGTAACTATTACTTAAGACTCTATCCAGTAATTGTTCGTAAAATTTCTTTTCTTTTCTTTTTTTTTTTTTTTTTTTTTTGAGACAGAGTTTTGCTCTCGTCCCCCAGGCTGGAGTGCAATGGCACGATCCTGGCTCACTGCAACCTCTGCCTCCCAGGTTCAAGTGATTCTCCCGCCTCAGCCTCCCAAGTAGCTGGGATTACAAGCGCCTGCCACCACGCCCAGCCAATTTTTGTATTTTTAGTAGAGACAGAGTTTCACCATGTTGGCCAGGCTGGTCTGGAACTCCTGACCTCAGGTGATCCTCCCGCTTTGGCCTCCCAAAGTGCTGAGATTACAGGCATGAGCCATCACGCCTGGCCAAAATTTCCTTTTAAAAAAAGTTATTGCCAATAACTAAGTATTCTGGAAGGTGAATGCTTAGGACATTTAGCGTCACTGAGCTGTGTGATAGAGATAATATTTTTGACACTTTGCAGAGCTCATTGTTTTCTCTGCATATAAAGCTATGACATTCACATAATAAACACATAGAGAGCTTTAACAGACTTCAATGTTAAGTCTTCTAACATCTGCATAACTGGTCTTGCTTGAACCTGTCTTTTTCATAATGCTACCTTGCCTTTCACAGCAATTCTGTGAGCCCAAGCAGGAATGAAGATTACCTATCTCTAATGGCACAACAGAAGGGAGTGGTGGTTAAGGTTACTGGAGGTTATTAGGGGGAATAAATGAACACCTCGTGCCACTTCTAAACACTGCCAGGACCTGACATACCTTGTGTTTTTATATCCAATATGGGAGTAAAAGTTAGATATTTTAACATCAAATATGAGGATGACACTAGATGGTTTTAAAAGCCCCCCACCATAACTTCTAAACTCCACAATGTTCGAATATTGTTAGGTTTCAATGAAATCCTACAGTAGTCCCTTGCTTGGAATCACTGTAGGATTGGCTCCAGCAATGGGCAACACAAGGTTTGGTTCTATACAGTAGGTATGGGTCAAAGAAAATGCTATCATTGAAAAATTGTTGTTTTCTTCCTTATAATGCTCATACCAACCAGTAAAGAGCTATCAGAAAACCTTCAGGAAAGAATATCATGATAGGATATAACAAATACCACCACAGCTGGTCCATAGACCAAAGTATAATTCCAAGTAGGGAATTTCACTTAACGAGGCTTTAAGGCATTTAAGGGAAAAGGAATCTAGGCTAGGACTCTGCTAGCCCGACCCAGAAAAATTATTACAGGGAAGCATGTTCTTGAGGCTATTCTCTATGAAGAAGGGCAACCCACCTTGCCATCTATATCCTTTCTGTTTTTGACAGGGGTGGTCCTAAGCTGGATAGAGCTTTACTCTGACCAGTACCATATAGGTCTGTGGTTCTCAAACCTGGCTGCACAGTGTGGCACTTTAAGTAATCCTGATACCCAGTCCCATCCCCAAAGATGCTGATTTAATTTGTCTAAGGTGCAGTTTGGGCCTCTGGATTGGAACCAACCCATATGCCCATCAATGATAGACTGGATAAAGAAAATGTAGCACATATACACCATAGAATACTACGCAGCCATAAAAAAGGATGAGTTCATGTCCTATGCAGGGACACGGATGAAGCTGGAAACCATCAACCTCAGCAAACTAACATAAGACCAGAAAACCAAACACTGCATGTTCTTACTCATAAGTGGGAGTTGAATAATGAGAATACACGGACACAGGGAGGGGAACATCACACACGGGGGTCTGTCGGGGGTTGGGGGTTAGGTGAGGGATAGCATTAGGAGAAACACCTAATGTAGATGTTGGGTTGATGGGTGCAGCAAACCACCATGGCACGTGTATACCTATATAACAAACCTGCATGTTCTGCACATGTATCCCAGAACTTAAAGTATATGTATTTATATATGTATAAATATATATGAATATATATATTTATATATGTATAAATATATATGAATATATATATTTATATATGTATAAATATATATGAATATATATATTTATATATGTATAAATATATATGAATATATATATTTATATATGTATAAATATATATGAATATATATATTTATATATGTATAAATATATATGAATATATATATTTATATATGTATAAATATATATGAATATATATATTTATATATGTATAAATATATATGAATATATATATTTATATATGTATAAATATATATGAATATATATATTTATATATGTATAAATATATATGAATATATATATTTATATATGTATAAATATATATGAATATATATGTATAAATATATATGAATATATGTATAAATATATATGAATATATGTATAAATATATATGAATATATAAATTTATATATGTATATATATGAATATATAAATTTATATATGTATACATATATATGAATATATATGTATACATATATATGAATATATATATGTATACATATATATGAATATATATATGTATACATATATATGAATATATATGTATACATATATATGTATATATGTATACATATATATGAATATATATATTTATATATGTATAAATATATATGAATATATATATTTATATATGTATACATATATATGAATATATATATTTATATATGTATACATATATATGAATATATATATGTATAAATATATATGAATATATATGTATAAATATACATGAATATATATATTTATATATGTATAAATATACATGAATATATATTTATATATGTATAAATATACATGAATATATATATTTATATATGTATAGTATATATGAATATATAAACACATATATATTTATATATGTATAATATATATGAATATATAAATATATATATATATATAAGCTCCCCACGTGATTCTAATGTGTGGCCAGTCTTGCAAACCTCAGGCTATTTATTCTAAAGGGTTTGTAACAAGCCTTCCTCTTAAAATCCACCACACCACCATTCGGCTTTTTGGGGTCTGTTTGTTTTTGTTGTTATCCCACCCCTTTCCCCCACCCCACACCGCCCCAAGGCGCGCGCGCGCGCACACACACACACACACACACACACACACACACACACACTCTCTCACACTGGTGAATTTCTCTCTACAGTCAGGCTGGAGTAATCCCAAAGTGGTGTCTTTGGTAAATAAGGAGAACCCAGGTGAAGAAAATGACTCCCACCCGAACAAGGCATGCACAATGTTCACTCCCTACTGTGTTACTCAACCTGTTTCCCTAGGTCTCTGTTTTCACATTCGAGAGTGTTCTAGGAGATAACGCCCTTCCTCCTTAGTTACTTCCTCTCCCTCCCTAGTTATTTCCCCACCCTCGTGTTGGCCTTTGACAGACCTCCCAGTAGAGGGCCCACGACGCGGGGAGGGCACCGCGTCTCAGCCCGAGTCTCAGCCCCCGAACTCCACCGCACCTGCAGGTCCGCTTCGCAATAGCCAAGCGCGGGGATGCTCCGTTTAGACAAACTCATGTTCGGGCAGCAAGGCCTGCGATACTTGAGCACCCCTCCCCCCTCCCGTTTACACCACGTTTGTGTTTACGTAGCGAGGAGATATTTAGGTTTCTAGAAGGCAGGTCATCGCAGGCCCCACCCAGCAGTGGAGAGAGTGAGTCCCAGAGGGGGTTGCCAGCGAGCTCCTCCTCCTTCCCCTCCCGACTCTCCCCGAGTCTAGGGCCCCCAGGGGCGTATGACGCCGGAGCCCTCTGACCACAACAAACCCCTACTCCAGCCGTCTTGTTTGTCCCACCCTTGGTGACACACAGCCCCAGCCCAGGCCCCGCCCAAAGCACTCATTTAACTGGTATTGCGGAGCCACGAGGCTTCTGCTTACTGCAACTCGCTCCGGCCGCTGGGCGTAGCTGCGACTCGGCGGAGTCCCGGCGGCGCGTGCTTGTTCTGACCTGGCGCGCCATGACCGTCGCGCGGCCGAGCGTGCCCGCGGCGCTGCCCCTCCTCGGGGAGCTGCTCTGGCTGCTGCTGCTGGTGCTGTTGTGCCTGCCGGCTGTGTGGGGTGAGTAGGGGCCCGGCGGCCGGGGAAGCCCCTGGGCTGGGTGGGAGGTCCAAGTCGGTCTCTGAGACACGCACAGGGACCGGGGACTTGGCAGGTGGGGAGCGTGGCCCGCGGTCGTGGTTCCCGCCGTCCTGTACCTTTAAGGCTCTCGCCGCTCACCGGCATTTGGGGCTCCTGCTGTGTCGGCCCCAGCTGACTTGGCTTTAGGGGTCGGCGTGGAGGGCTAAAGAGGCCCAGGCTGGGTTTGCGGAGCAGCCAAGCCTGGGAAAATCGAAAGGGAGGGCTCAAAGAGAGTGTATCCTTAACCCCCAAAAAGCTGGTCTAAAAGGATGGGAGGCCAGACCGCTGACCGCTCCCCACTCTCGACAGAGTCCAGCCTTGTGGAGCACACGATGCTGCAAACTTGCATGTCATCTCTTTCAGGTGTGGCATTTCAAGGGGGCTTGGGTCTTGAAAGCAGCAACTGTGAGGACACTTGATAGTCATTTCCTTCAGTTCTGCTTTTGTCTCCCTAGGTGACTGTGGCCTTCCCCCAGATGTACCTAATGCCCAGCCAGCTTTGGAAGGCCGTACAAGTTTTCCCGAGGATACCGTAGTAACGTACAAATGTGAAGAAAGCTTTATGAAAATTCCTGGCAAGAAGGACTCAGTGATCTGCCTTAAGGGCAGTCAATGGTCAGATATTGAAGAGTTCTGCAATCGTAAGTTCTTCATCTTTTTAGAAAAGTTCTGGGAATGGAATGTATCTTAAATTTATTTTTATATATCTTTGGAGTGACTAGTAATTGATAGTTCTCTAGCGTTACTAAACCCCAGGGTATACCCTGTTGGCACTTCACACTCCAGCTAATTGAAGACATTTACCACCCCGAGTAGGTCCTGCTGCTTCATTAAGAGTTTTTCTTCCTAACACTGTACCTCTTGAAAGAACTAGTAGAGAAAATAAACAATAGGTATTGTTTAGGGAGTAAACATATAAAATATATTTGGCAATTGCCTTGAGACACATAGCGTAAATGATCTGTTTTCTTAAGTATTTTATAAACTAGGAGTTACCAAATACAACTCTGTGGTGGCATTTTTAAAAGCTCTCAATATTTACTTCAAAATCTGTTGTACATATTTATAGGGTACATGTGATATTTTGGCACATGCATACAGTGTGTCATGATCAATCAGGGTGATTGGATAGCCAGTACCTCAAACACTTGGTGTTTGTGTGGAGAATATTCCAAATCTTCTCTTCTTGCTACTTTGAAAAAATATATGTATATATATAAATTGGGATATATATATAGGGAGATATATATATATAATTGGGATATATATATATAGGGAGAGATATATATATAGGGAGACATATATATATATATATATATATATATATATGGAGAGAGAGAGATGTATAAACTGTGATATAGATAGGTAGATAGATTGTTGAAAATGAATAAGAGGCCCAGTGAAGAGTTGTTTTGGGGCTAACACAGTAACCGTGTTTGATACTGATACCTAGTAGAATTAAAAGAAATGAAGATTTCTTGTTTTAGGTGAATATACATACAGTCATTCACACCTCCTGTGCCCTTTGGTTTCATAAAATGTATATTGGCATTATCTTGGAGGAAAAAAATCTGTTATTTACATAGCCCTGTATTAGCTTTGAGATATATAAGTAAAGATAAACAGACCCGACAACCTGACTTTGAACAACTTAATAGAAGCTACAGTAAATACAGAAATTGGCACAAATACCTTTAGAAGCCATGCGTGAAATAGGCTTTCACTTTTTATTTTTATCCACAATAGAGGCAGTAGGATGAAGTACATAGTCTTTGCACATGTATCATGTTTTAACTCTTCCCCATGTTATTACTTTATCCAATCCTCCAAACAACCTCATGAGGTAAGTTGGGGCTCTTACCCTCTTTATGGTAGAGGAGACAGACCCCAGTAGTTTAATAACTTCCTCAAGAGCAGCAGCTTTTATGCCAAAACCAAGGTGTAAACTTGGGTCTTCTGACTACAAATCCAATGATGACCCTTCCACTTGACCATGCCTCTCTAGATTCACATTTGTGGGCAATCTGTTTACAGATGTAAATACTTTATACAGTTTGTGGGCAATCTGTTTACAGGTGTAAATACTTTATGTATACAATTGACTCATCCTTGCCCCCAGGGCGTGTAGGAATTAAATGAGTTTATACGTAAATAAATATTAGCTGCTATTATTGTTGTGCAGGACATTAGTCCAGGGGTCTGGAAATACCCTATTCCTGTACTGTATGGTGCTGTGTAGTTCTTTAGGGCAGGGTAAGGAAACCAACATTTGTTGAATGCCAGAACTGTGCCAGGCAACTTAAAGATTTTTTTTTTTTTTTTTAAGTGGGGATAGTGATATGTGTGTACCAACTCTACTTCCTAAGCCTCTAGTAACTAGGAAATAAAGTATACATGTGAATACATTTGCTACATTGCAAGTGCCATGGTGATATTAATATAGTTAAGTACTAAATATGTGCAAAGCAGTAAAGAAAGGGGGTTATTAGGGTCCAGATAATTAAGTATAGATTATAAAACAAAAATTGATACTGCTTTTTTTGTTGCTGCTTTTGTTAATACTTTTAGGTAGCTGCGAGGTGCCAACCAGGCTAAATTTTGCATCCCTCAAACAGCCTTATATCACTCAGAATTATTTTCCAGTCGGTACTACTGTGGAATATGTGTGCCGTCCAGGTTACAGAAGAGAACTTTCTCTATCAACAAAACTAACTTGCCTTCAGAATTTAACATGGTCCACAGCAGTTGAATTTTGTAAAAGTGAGTAAAATTTTTTAAAGTATTTTCAACCATCTGGTGTTTGGGGGAAATAGTATCCCTTCCTTCATTCATGCTAGAACTCTATGTGTATCTATTATTATATAGGATGTTTCTTGATAGGACCATGAGTGTCAATTTATTTTGAATTAGACTAAATATTTATGTGGTAGGCATACTTATTCATTCAAAAATTTCACATTTAATTAGTTTGAGGTTACCTAAAATAAAACAAGCATATATTCTAAATTCGTTGCTTTTTCAAAACTTATTATAAAGAGAAATTAGAATTAAAGAAGTCTAAGGGTCAGGCATGGTGGCTTATGCCTGTAATCCCAGCACTTTGGGAGACAGAGGCAGGTGGACCACTTGAGGTCAGGAGATTGAGACTAGCCTGGCCAACATGATGAAACCCTGACTCTACTAAAAATACAAAAACTAGCTGGGCATAGTGGCGCATGCCTGTAATCCCAGCTTCTTGGAAGGCTGAGGCAGGAGAATCCCTTGAACCTGGGAGGCAGAGGTTGCAGTGAGCTGAGATTATGTCACCGCACTCCAGCCCGGGCAACAGAGCGAAACTCCATCTCAAAAAAAAAAAAAAAAAAGTCTAAGGATAAGAAATTCAGATGATGAATTTACATATATGTGCTTGATAATTTTTTCAAAATTTTTTCCCTAGCTTTATTGAGGTATAATCAACAAATATCATTTTAGGTGTACAACATGATGTTTTGGTATATGTGCACATTGTGAAATGATTAACACAGTCAAGCTAATTAACATATCCACCACCTCACATAGTTACCTTCTTTGTGTGTGTGCCTGATAATTTAATTTAAAAAAATCAATTTGTATTCTATTCTAGAGAAATCATGCCCTAATCCTGGAGAAATCCAAAATGGTCAGATTGATGTATCAAATGGCATATTATTTGGTGCAACCATCTCCTTCTCATGTAACACAGGGTAAGTTTGGACATACTAAAACCCTGTATTTAGGAAATGAGAAAACAAATTAGGACTTAAGGTGAGATTGTTAGTTTCATGACTGGTATTCACAGCTGGTAGCAACTAAATCCCTCTCCTCAAAGACCCTTCATCATGAGCTCATCACAGTTAAATTTAGTAAAATGGGTCAAGAAAGGAAGATTTCTTATACCACCAAAATTCTCTAAATTCTGATTTCAGTAAATATGTGATTCAATATAAAATTTTAAATGTGATTAATAAAAAAATTGAGATGATGATACTTGCAGAAATAATTCTTCAAATGTTAAATACTAAACCAATCTTTAGTTGACCTAAATAATGAATTTGCATGAGTTTTTCTATCTGCAAACAAGCTGTTACAAAACAGCATGAGTTAAAGACATTCCTAGTGTGAAAGTATTCTAAGTTCTTTGATAAGTTCTCTATATAGGGAAAAGGAACTCATTCATTGAGTACCATCAATGTCTCAGACACTGTTGAAAACTTTACATTTATTTTCTCATTTCATATCTGTAAATTAAATAATTCTATTTTACTCTGTGTGCGTCCCTACTCTTTATAAAGTAAAAATATCAGTATCACTTGTCTCCTATACGAAACACAGATATTGGTTAGGTCATGAACACAAAATCTGGGAAGTACTTTGAACCCTTTAAATATAAGTACATTCTATTATTCTGTGAAGCCCATATTTAGAACTCAGAAGTATAAAATGTTCAATCATCTGTCATTTAAAAATGTTTAAAACACTTTTATGCTTTCTAACATATTCCCCATGCAAATAAAAAATGTACATGTCGTACCTGTTTTTACTCTCTGGATGTCACCTTTTTAAACTTAATTTTTCTTTTCCTTTAAACTACTGTGTGGACTTTTATCAACTACTGTTTTATATTCACCTAATTCTGTAGTAAATATTTTAAGATAATAACCTGGAGAATTTGAGGAAAGTCAAATATGTGTGAATGTAACAAACTCTTTTTTCTTCCCCTATTGCTTTAGGTACAAATTATTTGGGCCGACTTCTAGTTTATGTCTTATTTCAGGCAGCTCTGTCCAGTGGAGTGACCCGTTGCCAGAGTGCAGAGGTAAGAGTTAAAAAATCTAAGCACTCAGGTTGTGAGGCTGAGTACTCAATGATAAATTAATTTCTGCCCCTTAAGAATTAACACAGTGTGTATTTGTAGCAAACCCACCTTTCAATATATGAGTGCTTTGCTCATTTTAAGACCTTTTCTAGTGATGTTCCTTCATTTAGCAATTGTGAAGATAAACCATCAAGTTTTCTGAGTCCCAATTCCCAAACTATAGAATGAGGATTAAAAACAAACTTAGGTTTGTATTGCACTTGGTCATTTATTGTCTAACCATTACTTCTAAAGTCAAGTATGATAAGTAAAAGATTTCCGCCCCACAATTTTATGTAAGAAAATACTGTCAATCAGAGGGTCTATGAGACTTGACCCCATATCCTAAAACAAGTGGCAATGGAAGGCCTTTAACCCAGGTCTCTCATTTCAAACCCAGCATTTCTAAAATCCAGTGTTGCCTACATGCTGCTTCTTAGGATTAAAATAATTAACTGAGATAATTATCTAGAAGGGTTTTAAGGTGTGATGTATTTTTATCATTAGAGAGATAAGCTTATACTGTCAAGAAGAAATACGGTGTCTGTATTTGAGAATCTTCTCAAAGAAAGATATGGTGCAGAAATAATATTATAAATGGATGTATATCCAGTCAAATTTATGTCAATTAGAGACACATGTCTCTTGGAAATTGAGAGGAATAAAATACATGCAACATTTTAAAATGTAGGCTTGCTTTCTTTCCATCCTTCTCTCTCTCTACACACAATGTGCCCTCCTGCAAATGACTTCTGAAGGCCCTATTGTCAAAATTATTGATAAGTTAAAGTTTTTATGTGTTACTAGGGGGAGAAAACTAGATTTAGTGTAATTTATCAAGCATTTATCTATTGACACTGGTAGGCAACGTGTAGGGTCAACTGATACGAAGACAAATAAAATGAAGCTGTGCCATCAAGGAGCCTGTCCCTGCCACACCCACCATGTGCCCTTCTTTTTGAGATGTCATACTACTACCATTTTTTTCTCATTATAGTTGTTTTTAAATTTTTCATCATTGCTACCCAGTTGCACCTTTCCCATTTTTGTTGTCCAGTAAGAGACATTGTAAATGATAGTAAATTAAAGATAGAAAACAAGGAAAAGCTGGGCCATATCTTTGTTTGACCCAGGCAACATGTCACAAAGTTCAGACAAACAATCTCCCATCTGAAGCCAGTATTTTCACAAGCACCTGCTGTGTCATGAATTTGACAGAAATGCAAACCCACTTTATCTTCCTGCTTGCACATCTAGGCCACAGCCTTGCTTCCCTATCTGGTGTCTTGAACTCCATGCTGAATATTCTGATGTTCATGTTTTCCTCCTTGACTCTTCTGTCCTCTCTGTGACTCAGCAACCACTGACATCTGCATCCTGTAGGAAAGAGCCCCTGTTCTTAAGCAATCCCAGTGCCTTCAAATATCACTATAAGGCTTTACTTCTTTTAGGATCATTTTGATTTTCCTTATAACTTGTTTTGACCATACCAAAAAGATTGAATGGAAAGTAAATTCTTAAAAATGTACTGCTTCACCTCAAGTATATAGCCCTAGCCTATAAACACATGAGGTTGCTTCAGTGTCCATGCGTGAATATGGATATGAAGAAGGAAAGAACAGTGGACACATTCACTAATTGTCTATAGTTATACAGAAAACAGAGGTGCTGCTAGTTTACCTCTGAATGGAGCCTCACTGTCAACCTGTTTGTTTATCTCTCTGCCAATGTTTTCTTTTTGAAAATTTTAGTTGACTGATGGTATCTGCTAACCTAGAATCAGTCCCTGCTATATAATGACTATCATCCCAGACCCTTCTCTTTATCTTAACTCCCTACATCTCATCCCTAAATCATTGTGCTTTACCTCCTCAATCTGCTTTTCAAACTTGTGTTTTGCTCTCAATCTGTATACTTCTAGCATAGTTTATTATTCCTCCTGTGGACTATTGCAATTAGGGCCACCCCTAACATTTTCAGAGCCCAGGCAAGAATATAAATGGAGGTCGCTGGCCTAAGACCCACCTTGTTTCAGATAGCCCTTCCTCTTCCCACACTGTATGGGTTCTCTGGTGCATATAAGTGGACAACTCAGCCTACATACCCAAGTCATGTCCACCACATCCACCATAACTTGTATCCACCCTCCATTGTCTGTTGGGTTAGAGGTGAGTATATCAGCAGGATAGACCACCCTCAAGAACATGGACCAGTGGGAGGGACCCTCTCAGGCCCTGGAAGGGGTGTTGGCACAGGGAATTCTGGGTGCTAGTTCCTGGAGCATGTTCTGGAATGGAGGAGAAGTCGTAGGACAGGCTGTCATTGAGTGTATGCTCTCAGCCTACAGACATCTCACCAACAGGGGAGAGATTCATCCAGAGGAGGGCCAGAGCACAGCCTTTTAAAATGTGGGGTCTGAGGCAGCAATCTTAGTTGCCTGAGTTCAAGAGTGACACTGATAGCAATGGCCTCCTGTCTCCATTCTTTCACTCTATTAATGTTTCATCCATATTTTACCCAGAGCGATCTGAAACACAGATGAGACTTAGACATCTATTTCCTCCTTAGAGCTTATTCATATCTCCTATCACTTAAAAAGCCCAAATTCCTTAGTATAGTGTATAAGGCAGCCATGGTCTACCTACTGCTTGACACTCAGGTCTTGCCTTCATGTTTTATGCCTTATACATGCAAACTGCTGTGGTTTCCATGTACCTCTTTTTTTTCTTTTTTTAAATTGAGACAGGGTCTCACTCTGTTGCCCAGGCTGAAGTGCAGTGGTGCAATCACAGCTCATTGCAGCCTCAACCTCCTTGGCCCAAGTGATCCTCCCACCTCAGCCTCCCTTGTAGCTGGGACTATAGGTGCACACCACCATGCCCAGCTAATTTGTGTATTTTTTGCATAGACAGGGCTTCCTCATGTTGCCCAGGCTGGTCTCGAACTCCTGGGCTCAAGTAGTCTGCCCGCCTCAGCCTCCCAAAGTTCTGGGATTGCAGGTGTGAACCACCATGCCCCGCTGCCCCTTCTTTACTTAGCTATATTTTCCTTACTAAGAGTTCCCTAGCCCATCAGAAAGATTCCCAGGCTGGCTACTTCGGGATGACCCTTGCATTTTTTATTGAAATCATCTCTGAATCTTTTTTTCCCACTAGCTTTTAAGACATAGGAACTATATCTTGTTCAGCTTTGCACTTCCAATTATAAAAAAATGCCTAGCATGTGTTAGGCCCTCAAAAAATGTTTGAACTGAACCAATGGTATGTGTGTCTCTGCACACTCTTAAGTTAGTGTAAATCAGAACAGCTTGTTCTTGCTGCTTGTTTTGATCCAAGACCGGAGAGTGATTGATAAATGTGCTAAGTATTTTCTGTGTTCTTAAGTATGTTTGGTGTAACATAATTTGGCATACACACATATTAGATTGTCTTCATTCTTAAAAAAAAAAAAAAAGGACAACAACATCATGCCTTTAGATTATGTGGAGCCATTGAATTTTTTCTCAGGGTAACTGCCAGGGAGTGGTCCCTTTTTACAGTATAACTAAAAAAACCTCTGCTTGTATTTATTTTGTAAGTTCAGCTGCTCAGTAAGATTGTTTTGAATGAAGTCTGTGTGAGTCCATATGTGTTAAAATGTTTACTCTAGAAGTCAAAATGTAATCCTGACATTTAAGATCTCTGCTCTATCCAAAATGATCTGTACTTAGTTCTTAAACATGCTGCTTGAATTTTCAACTCCTTGCATTTGCTATCGTTTCCCTCTTAGAGTGAAGAGCAACGCTTTCTCAGCTGTTCTCTCTCAAAAGCATGGTACATGTTAGGTTTAACCTCAAGTTCTATTTCCCTGCCCAAGTCTTCTCTGACTACACTGCTTTCATCTCTAAAATCCTGCAGCATTCACTTTTCCTAGCACCGTTTTGATATGCACACATCTTACTGTAATTTTTCTTTTACATACATGTTCTGAATCTTATTATTTCTATGAATTGGTCTCAAGGTTAGCATTTGTCTTCTACACCATTTGCATTCAAATCTCCCACATACTACCAATTACTTAATAGGCATTTATAAGCATCTCTTATTGGTAATGCTGAATTTAGAAAAATGATATTTTGATTTCTTTAAAATATAATCTTTAACATGTTTTGGTCTTATTTGTAAAAATACTTTACTAGTTTTATTTATCTAAAAGATGTTGGAATTGTTTTTTAAGAAATTTATTGTCCAGCACCACCACAAATTGACAATGGAATAATTCAAGGGAAACGTGACCATTATGGATATAGACAGTCTATAACATATGCATGTAATAAAGGATACACCATGATTGGAGAGCACTCTATTTATTGTACTGTGAATGATGATGAAGGAGAATGGAGTGGCCCACCACCTGAATGCAGAGGTAATCACTTTGGATAGTTATATTTTTGCTTTATTCTTACCCTTAGGTCTATATGTGGGTTGCAGACATTCAACGAACCCCCTAAGAAAAAAATGTAAAATGTTTACATATACATATTTGTATTTTTCTGTGGGACACAATTTTTCTACAGCTTCTCAGAAGGGTGTATGGCTTGTATACGCACAAACACACATTATGATGTGTGTATATAAAATAGGCCTCATATTTTTGGCGAATTTTCTTAAATTTGCTGTTTTATACCATGTTGCTTTCAGTAAGTTAATATAGGTATTTTGTTTATACAAAGAGATATAAAGTGGTTTATTGGAGGGAGAATCTTAGATTGAAGGCTCTAGATAGTGATCATACATGTTGCAACGACTGGGAAACTCTTGCCATCTGTTGACTTCACTGAATTAACATTCAATTCTTTTCTGCCTCCAGAATTTCTATTATTATCCATTCTCCTTCATCCTTCTAGACTTTTTTCTTTCAATGTCTTTTTATACCCAGAAGGGACTCTCAGAATCCTTCAAACTGCTCTTTAAATATATTTTAAAAGAAATATTTAGAAGATCAGTGAAGCTGGACTAAACATTGCCTAGTATCAATAGGTGGCATTTAAGTAGTGGTGAATACCAACGTGACTCAAGCATTTGAGTATTTACTTTTATAATTATAATTGAAATTTTATTAGTATGAATTTCAAAAATTCCTTATTAAAATAGATTTTTATTGTAAGTATTATACATAGACATAATGACATAATATTAAAGCCACGGAGATGAGTACAAAATGGGAAGTGAAAGCCTCTTCTCTATCACTAGTCCTACTCGGAGAGGTAACCATTTTTTACAAATTCTTTTGTTTTATTCTAGAATATAAATAAACATACAAATATTTTTTATTTATTATATCAATGGTGTGGGTATTCATTTATCTAACCAGTCCTCTATTGATGGCAATTTAGGTTTTTTGTTCTAGTTTGGCTTTTTTTATGAACTATTATTACAAATGATGCTATAATATTCTTGTACATCTGTCACTGCACATGTATGCAAGTACATTTGTACAATAAGTTCCTTGCAGTATAATTATTTGTAACAAAGGTATGTGAATTACATTTTTCATACCCGTTAGTAACACTGCTTTTTAAAAGACCGTACCAATTTAGTCTCCCACTAATATTACATCATTGTGGTGTTTGCACCTTTAATGATAATGATTGTTAGGGAGATTTGACAGTGTAAATGGTAAAAATTTTTATTATTTGAATTCATTTAATTATGAAGTTTAGTGTGTGTGCTTTTTTAATTTGGCCATTTGATCCAGTTCATATTTATTTTTCCAAGTTTTATTAAATGATCAGTTATTTAGAGCTTAAAAAACCATATGGAAGTACCCAAGTAGGTCATGGCAGGCTGATGCTTCCATTAAAACAACTATAAAATCTCAATAGATTACCAAAACATTATATTTTTTAAGGCGTAAGATACAGCTGTGGAAGCAACAAGGTCTGAATGAACTAAAATTCCTGGGGGCAGGTGGTGAAGGCAACCCATCCTGATGTAAGCCAGTTTTCCCTAGGGACCTTTGCTGATTCTGAACCTGGACTAAGGATTCACCTTGACCCAGACAAAAGACCACTTCCAGGATAGAGAAACCAGCAAAGCTTTAATGGTTATGGAGGGATAGAGTAATACATTGGAAATTGAGGCCCTCAAATGCAGAACCAATTTTTCCTAAAGGCCATTTGCTAATTTTGGGGCTGCATGTGAGGCTGGGAAGCTTGACCCAGAGCTTCTAAAGTACAAAATGAAATCTCTCAGAACCTGATGGTATTTGGATAGCATATACCCACAAGAGGAACAGGCTTTTATGTAGCATACCACAGGTCTCCCCTTTAGCTCATCTGTGCTCATTTTGAAACTGTATAGGGAAGGACATTAGATGGTTGGGAGAACTCTGAAGGACAGACCTGGATCTCCTGCCATCTTCCAAAGGTGAAACAACAAAAATCCACCAGGCTTTCAATCAGAAGCCCGGAAGGGCCACTTGCAAGGAACAGAGGCAAGAGTAGATGGAGTCTTACTGAAACTGAAACCCAGCTCAATTCCTAATAGATTGAAGATATGATTACCTCAATGCAGTCTGCTTATCAGAAAGGCAGATCATATCATCCGGATGTTTTATATACAATGTTTGGCGTACAACAAAAGACTGTTAGATATGGAAGGAAGCAAGAAAATATAACCAAATCAAGAGAAAACAAAACCAAATAAAGAATATCCAGATAATTGAGTTAGCAAATGAGGACCTTAAAATAACTGATTAACAAGTTTAAGATGATAAAAGAAAAGAGAACTTCAGTTGGAAACTGTAAAAATGGAGTAAAATGAATATTCTACAACGGGAAAATATCTGAAATTAAGAACACAATAGATAGGTTTAGCTATTCAGACAGAGCAGGAAACAGTATTAGGAACTGAAAGATCAGTTAAAAATACCCAAACTGATGCACAAAGAGAAAAAGGAATGTGAAATATAGATAAAAGTTTGAGACATTTGAGACATGTTAAACTGTGCTAACATGTTAGGAAAAAGAGAAAGTGAGACAAAAAGGAAGAGGGGAAGGAGGAGGAGGAGAAGAGAAACAGGAGCAGAAGAAATATTTAAAATGATACTTACTCAGAATTTTCCAAAACTGATAAAGTACATTAGTCAACAGATTTAAGAAGTTCTCTGACTCTAAGCTAAATGAAAATAAAACCACTTTAGCAAAAAATCTAACTCTAAGCTGAATAAAAATAAAACCACTCATAGCAAAAACAAACAACAAAAACTTCAAAGAAGCAACAGTAAAACTGATTACTGCTCAGCAAAAAATGATGCAAGCCAAAAGACAATAAGAAATCTTTAAAATACTGTAAGAAAATTACTGTTCACCTAGAATTTTATACCCAATTAATATATCATTCAAAACTGAATGCAAAATAGAGATGTATTCAGACAAAAACCAAGAAAACTTTGCACTAGCAGACCAAACATGCACAGAATGAGAAACTAAAGGAAATTCTTCAAGTAAAATGAAAATAATCCCAGGTAAAACAAGAAAATACAAAAGGAAATGAACACTGACAAGGATAAATGAATACTGAGTTTACAAACAGTGAATGTAATGTCCTGTGGGGTCTGAATTATACATAGAATACAAATGCACAATAACAATGCAAAAGGCAGAAAGAGGTAAATTCATTTAAAGGTTACACAGTTCTAGCAGTACTGAAAAGGTGGTAAAAGTGATAGTTTGCATAACTGACTTATAGTCTAATAAATATTGTGATCTCTAGGGTTGCTACAAATGAATGACAGAAGAATACATAAATCACAAGCTAATAAAAGAATAATAATGGATATTTAATCCAAAAGAGAACGAGAGAGAGAGAAACAGAAAGGAACACAGAATAAATGGGAGAAATAGAAAACTAATAAGGTCGTTGATATAAACCCAAGTATGTCAGTAATTATATTAAGTGCAATTTGACCAAGATTGTCAGACTTAAAAAGATTTTAAAAAGAACCTAGTTCTTTACTATTTACAAGAGACACAGTTTAATTACAAGAACACAGAATAGTTGAAAGTAAAGGATGGAAAAATATACCATGCAAACATTAACCCTTCAAAATAAGCTGACAGTTACATTAATATCAATGTATATTTTAAGATGAAACAGTTCATAATGATAAGGAGGCCAACTCAACAGTAATATATCACAATCTGGAATCTATATGTACTTGATAAAATGGCTTCAATCTATATGTAGCAAAAATGGACAGAAAAAATAGACAAATACACATTCATAGTTAGAAAATTCCACGCCTATCTCAATAGCTAATAGGACAAGCAACCAAAAATCAGTGAGACTAAAGATCTGAGCAACAATTAAACATATATACATATGAGACCATTGAACCTATTAGGACCGATGACAAGTATGTTTTTTCAAGTGCACATGGGATATTTACCAAAATTGACCCTATGCTGGGCTCTAAGCTACAATACATTGCAAAAGATTGAAGTTATTCAGAGCATACCTTCTAGCCACAGTGGAATTAAACTAGATGTCAGTAACAAAAAGATAACTAAAAAATTAACTTCTAGGAAATTTAAACTCTAAGGTAGTATATACCTTCTCTGGATCAAAACTGAGTACTAACTTGATAGAACAAAGAATAATTTAGAATAGTTTTTATATAGGAGGGTCTTAGAATGAAAAGTTCATAAAAAAACTTTACTTATCTTAATAATGATAATCATTGTTTGAGTGCCTGCTAAATGCTGTGTTACCTGCTAGACGTTTTACTCGATTTATCCCTTATAGCAGCCTGTGAGATAGGTTAGGAGGCAGAAAAAAATGACCGATACCATCTGAGTTCCTAGGGCATCCCGTGTGTGATGGGGCTGGCAACAGTCATCCTGGATGATGTCATCTCTTGCTTCAGGGACAGACACTGTGAAATAGCTTACTCAATTATTTCCCTTAATCCTTCCTCAATAATTATTACTCAATCTGTTCTGCTTTTATCCTCATTTTACAGATGAGGAAACTATAGCTTAGAAGGGTTAGGGACTTGCTAGAGCTCACTAATACGTGGTGAAATCAGGCTTTGGCACTTCCCAGTACTGCCTCAACAGGGAATTTGTATAAGCAACCCAATGGTAGATGGGCTCTGAAGACCGAAAAGGTTGCTCTGCTGTTAGATTTATGCTTCTCAGAATATGTTGTTAATGAAAGTTTCACCTGACTTGTTATCTAGTCTGAAATCTAAAGAGGAACTAGTGTATGGAAAGTTGGTAACCAGCACAAGAGAATTAAAAGGAGTTATTTTTACTCAGACTCAAGTATCGCTTTAAACAAGACGTGAAACCAAACAAGTTCTCAGGCTCATTAAGGTTAAGTGATAGAAAAGGCTGTGACTGTCTCTGTTGGCTTAGTTGTTCTAGAACAACATCCTGTTGTTCTTTAGTATTAGCACAAAAGATAATTTGGGAGAGAAAATAGAGATGTGCCACAGAATAAGATCACTAGTGACTCTTTGATTTGTTATTTCACAAGAAGCAGCTTAAGCACCTCAGTATACGTTGGTATAAGTCTTCTTTAGTTACCCATAGGTATAATTTATATCAAAGCAAATGCAACTTAGAACTTCAGCTCCTTGAGAAATACACAATAAGAGTTGGTTTCCTGAAAGTCATACCTAGGTGTTTGTGGGGAGAGAGAAAGGATAGCCACAGAGCAAGCAATGGCTAAGAATCTTAATGTGGCCAGCAATGTTCAGCTAACTTGTTTCTCAACCTTTTCTTTCACAGGAAAATCTCTAACTTCCAAGGTCCCACCAACAGTTCAGAAACCTACCACAGTAAATGTTCCAACTACAGAAGTCTCACCAACTTCTCAGAAAACCACCACAAAAACCACCACACCAAATGCTCAAGGTACAGAGACTCCATCAATTCTTCAAAAACACACCACAGAAAATGTTTCAGTTACAAGAACCCCACCAACTCCTCAGAAACCCACCACAGTAAATGTCCCAGCTACAATAGTCATACCAACACCTCAGAAACCCACCACAATAAATGTTCCAGCTACAGGAGTCTCATCAACACCTCAAAGACACACCATAGTAAATGTTTCAGCTACAGGAACCCTACCAACTCTTCAGAAACCCACCAGAGCAAATGGTTCAGCCACCAAAGCCCCAGCAGCAGCTCAGACATCTTTCATATCAAAAACCCTATCTACAAAGACCCCTTCTGCAGCTCAGAATCCTACGATGACAAATGCTTCTGCTACACAGGCCACACTAACAGCCCAAAGATTCACCACAGCAAAAGTTGCATTTACGCAGAGTCCTCCAGCAACACGTAAGTCCACTAATGTACATTCCCCAGTGACTAATGGTCTCAAGAGTACACAAAGATTCCCTTCTGCTCATATTACAGCAACACGGAGTACACCTGTTTCCAGAACAACCAAGCATTTTCATGAAACAACCCCAAATAAAGGAAGTGGAACCACTTCAGGTCAGTTGACACTGTTCAGGTTTACTGAGTATGGATCTAATGTGCTATGGTGGAAATAGGAATTTGACCAAGATTGCAGGATTAAATGGTCTCAATTTATTGTAGCCAGGGTTTTTCATACTAATACTTTTTACTTTATTTGGAAGTGGACTTGGATTGTACTAGGGCAAATCTTTAAAAAAAGAAACATTTACAGTAATAGAGAAAAAGACTGTGGCCCCATTAAAAAAATGCTAAATTAAGATTGGTAAAAAAAAAAATTCTGTTTTCTGTAGTAGTTTTAGGGAGTCAACGAATTATTCAAGACCCCTTCAAAGAACCAAATATGTACTGTCTTTAAGGTTGAGTCCTGGGTCTGGTTCATTGATAGAGATCCATCCCTCAAAGCATGCTAAGGAATCTTTCCAGATTCCCTAGAGTTGCAGATCTGGTAAAGCATCTCAATAGTGTTGTCTAAGTAATTGAAAATAGAGAGATCCTTTCAAATAGTTCGTATTATTACAAGGCTCTATAAACGATAGGTTCTCAGTGGCACCAAGTAATTGTGTTTTATCTATGGTTTTACCCATTATGACCGTATTTTCAAAATGATTTTATATATTTCATAATTGTTACCTTGAAGCCTATTTTGCCAGCACCTGGATATTTTTAAGAATTTAAACATTACGGATGTTATTGTTAAAGTTCCCTTACTACATTTCCCCAGCCCATTTTTCTCCCTCTAAGGCAATTACTGCCCTGAAACTGATGTGCTTATTTCCTGTCTGTTTTCATTCTTATACTCCATGTTTCCATAAGTAGTACATAATAATGTTTCATATTTTTAAAATAATTTACAGCAACTGTGTATGTTTCATTACCTTTTAGCACTCAGCATTGGTTTTGTGGCTTACGTTGATTAATTTAGATTTACTTTACTAATTTTAATTCTTTTTGTGGTTTTTTTACTTCTTTACAATTTTATGACATCTCTTGGTCTAAAATTTCTAGGTTGAATACGTCCAGTTTTTAATAGGGCAAGGCAAAGAGAAATAAGCGTCACTTATAAATTTGTTATAGAACTAACTTTACTGACATATTTCCTTCTGTAAAAAATATAAGATAATTTGACACATTTAAACTGAACCTAATGAGTCAATTATAATATATCAATATTTGGGATCAAATTTTACTCTTAGGTACAATTAATTTACTCTTTCAGGGCACAATATAAAATGCCATATTTAACTCTTTTTTTTTTAATTGAAAACAAATTGTAGTCACCACTTACTGAGTATATGCTATAGCAATATGTTCCGTTCACCTTCTATTTGATGCCACTTGTCTGTACCACAACCTTGCAAAGTATCTTCAGATTGATTTTATAGATGAGGAATTAGAGGCTTAGAGATTAATTCATCCAGTTCATATCCAGTGCACAGTTTAATCCTGCACTTTTTCTGCCGAGTAATATTGCTTGTTCTAAATGGCACTCTTGAGTCAATGTGTTCACCTCGCTTAGGAGAGCAGCTTATTTATTGTTATAAATATGCTTATCTGAAAGTAAATTTATTTTTGCAATGCCTCATCCATAGTCATTGAAAGATATAAATAATAAGGTGATACGGGAGTTTTGAGTTTTGATATAGTCTGTTAAAAGGGACTTAGTCGTCTTATAGTTTCTTGATAGTAGGATTGGATCAGCAATTATTTACTGTTTAAGTTTTCAAACATGTTTCTTGCCCTCAAGTCTTATAACCAAATTTAAATGGCATTTATTTTGGTAGTCAATAACTCTTTATCATAATTTATATTTACAGTGTTGATTCTGTTGAACAGATATAGACAGTAATGTTTACATTCTACTTGATTAAGTTAATGTGTAATTGTTTTTATAAATTTACAATTATTTCATTTATGGAAATTTGAGTTGCTTTTGAGTTTTCTAGTGTAGTTTATTGATAGTATATGAAATTGCTAGCAAATCAATGACTTTAACAAATTTTTGTTGTTAATCCTTTTTTTCCCCTTCGTCTGTAGGTACTACCAGTCTTCTATCTGGTAAGTTTGGCTCTCAGGCCATTAAAAGAAATTGTTTTCACTGTGGGATATACAATCCGTCTTGCTAGGAGATAATATTGTCTTCTTGTTTTTAAAAAAATTTATCCTGCAATGTATTTTTAAACTTTTTAGTATGGAAAACTTTAAACGTCACTCAAATAGGGAAAATAGTACAGTGAATCCTCATATACTCACTTGGATTCAGCAATTTTCAACTCATGGATACCCACTTCCCCCACACTCCCTGGATTATTTGGAAGATAATACCAGACATTGTATCATTTCCTTCATAAACATTTCACTAAGTAACCTTTATAAAAACATAACCACATAGCATACCTAAAAAAATCCAGTAATTCTTTAATATCAGCAAATATTTAGTCAATATCCAAACTTCCCTGATTATCTTATAATTTTTTAATTGATACATAATGTTTTTTATATTTATGAGGTATGTGTGATATTTTGTTACATGCATGGACTGTGTGATTCTCAAGTTGGTATTTGGGGTATTCATCACCTTGAGTATTATTTTTGTGTGTTGGAAACATTTTAGGTCCTTTCTTCTAGTGACTATGAAAAATATATCACACATTATTGCTAGCTATACTCACCCTACTCTGCTATTGAATATTAGAATGTAAACCTTCTAGCTAATTGTATGCTTATACCCATCGGCCAAAGTCTCTTCATCCTCCCTCCTACTCACACACTTTTCTCAGCCTCTGATATCTAACATTCTTCTCTCTACCTCCATGAGAACTTTTTTAGGTCTCACATGTGAGTAAGAGCATGTGATATTTGTCTTTTTTGCTTGGCTTATTTCATTTAATATAATGGCCTCTAGTTCCATTCATGTTGCTGCAAATGACATGATTTTATTCTTTTTATGGCTGAATGTATTTCATTCTATATATGCTAGATTTGTTTTCTTTCTTTTCTTTTTTTTATTTATTTTTTTTTTTTGAGACAGGTTCTCGTCCTGTCACCCAGGCTGGTATGAGGTGGTGTGATCGTAGCTCACTGCAGTCTCGAACTCCTGGGCTCAAGCGATCCTTCCACTTCAGCCTCCCAAGTAGCTGGTACTACAGGTGTGTGCCACGACACCCAGCTAAGTTTTTGAAATTTATTTTTTGTAGAGACAGGATTTTCCTATGTTGCCCAGGCTGGTTTCAAACTCCTGGCCGTAAGCGATTCTTCCGGCCTCCCAAAACATTGCGATTATAAGTGTGAGCCACTGCACCTGGCCCCATGTTTTCTTTATCCATTTGTACATTGATGGACACTTAAGATGATTCCATATCTTTGCTATTGTGAATAGTGCTTCAATAAATACATGAATGCACATATCTTTTTGATATATTGGTTTTATTTTCCTTTGGATAAATACCCAGTAGTGGGATTGCTGGATCCTAAGATAGTTATATTTTTTTATGTTTTCAGGAGCCTCCATATTGTTTTCCACAGTGGCTGTACTAATTTACATTCTCACCAACAGTATATAAGATTTCCCTTTTCTTCACGTCCTCACCAGCATCTGTTATTTTTTGTCTAAAAATGGCCATTCTAACTGAGGGTGAGAACTGATATCTTATTGTGGAGCTTGATTTGCATTTCCATGATGATTAGTGATAAGCAGTTCTTCATATACCTGCTGACCATTTGTATGTTGTCTTTTGAGAAATGTCTGTTCATGTCTTTTGCCCACTTTTTAGTGTGATTATTTGTTTTTTGCTAGTAAGTTGAGTTCCTTGTATATACTGGATATTAGTACCTTTACAGATGAATAGTTTATAGATATTTTCTTCCATTTAACAGGTTGTCTCTTCACTCTGTTGATTGTTTCGTTTGCTGTACACAAGCTTTTTAGTTTAATATAGTCCTATTTATCTATTTTTGTTTTTATTGTCTATGCTTTTGAGGTCTTAGCCATTAAACCTTTGCCTAGACTAATGTCCTGTAGAGTCTTCCTGAGGTTTTCTTCTAGTAATTTTATAGTCGTAGATCTTATGTTTAAGTTTTTAATCATCTCGATTTGATTTTTGTACGTGGTGAGGGGCAGAGGTCCAGTTTCATTCTTCTGTATTTTCCCAGCATTATTTATTGAAGAAGGTATCCATTTTCCAATGTATGTTCTTGACACCTTTGTAAAAAATCAGTTAGCTATAAATATGTGGATTTATTTCTGGGTTCTCTATTCTGTTCCATTATTCTGTGTGCCCGTTTTTATACCAATACCATGCTGTTTTTGGTTACTATAACCTTATATTTTGAAGTCAGGTAGTGTGATGCTGCCAGCTTTGTTTTTGCTCGGGTTGTGTTAGCTCTTTGGACTCTTTTTTGGTTCCACAGTCATTTTAGGACTTTTTTTTTCTATTTCTGTGAAAAATTACATTGATATCTTGATAGGGGTTGTACTGAATCTTTAGATTGCTTTGGCAGTATAGTCATTTTAACAATAATAGCTCTTCCAGTCTGTGAGCAGTGGATGTCTTTCCCTTTGTGCCCTCTTCAATTTCTTTTATCTGTGTTTTGTAGTTTTCCTTGTAGGGGTCTTTCACCTCCTCGGTTAAATCTGTTCCTAGGTATTTTATTTATTTTTTTAGTCATTGTAAATGGAATTGCCTTCTTGATTTCTTTCTCAGTTTGTTCATTATTGTATAGAAATACTATTGATTTTTGTATGTTGATCTTGTATCCTGCAACTGTACTGAATTTATCAGATCTAAGAGTTTTTGGTGAAGTCTTTAAGGATTTTTTTTTTACATATAAAATTATATCATTAACAAAGAGGGACAATTTGACTTCCTCTTTTCCAGTTTGGATGCCTTTTATTTCTTTCTTTTGCCTGGCTGCAAGTTAATGAAATGAAAACTTGGTTCTCTATGAGCCAAATGAAAACTTGGTTCTTCAATGAAATGGAAACTAGGGCTTACAGCACTATGTTGAATAGAAGTGGTGAAAGTAGGCATCCTTCTCTTGATCCAGTTCTTAGAAGAAAGGCTTTCAGCTTTTCCTCATTCAGTAGAATATTAGCTGTGGGTTTGTCATGTGTGACCTTTATGATGTTAATATGCTTCTTCTATGCCTAGTTTGTTGAGAGTTTTATTGATTTGTATGTGTTGAATCATCCTTGCATCCCTGGTCAAAATCCCACTTGGTCTTGGCATACTAATTTTTTGATGTGGTGTTGGATTTGGTTTGCTAATACTTTGTTGAGAATTTTTGTGTCTGTATTCATCAAGAATATTGGCCTGTGATTTTGTTGTTCTTGTTGTGTTCTTGTCTGGTTTTGGTATCAGGGTAATGCTGGCCTTGTAGAATGAGTTAGGGAAAGTTTCCTCCTCTTCAATTTTTTGGAATTGTTTCAGGAGAATTGGTGTTAGTTCTCCTTTGTATGTTTGGTAGCATTTGGCTTTGAATCCATCCAGTCCTGGGCTTTTCTTTGTCAGGAGACTTTTTATTACAATTCAGTCTTACTACTCATTATTGGTCTGTTCAGATTTTCTGTTTCTTCCTGACTCTGTCTTGATAGGGAGCATGTCTCCAAGAATTTATTCATTTCCTCTAGGTTTTCCAGTTTGTCAATGTATGGTTGTTTATAATAGTCTCTGATATTTTGTATTTCTGTGGTATCAGTTGTAATGTCTCTTTTTTCATTTCTGATTTTATTTGGGGCTTCTCTCTTTTTTTCTTGGTTAGTCTAGCAAGTACTTTATCAATTTTGTTTATCTTTTCAAAAAAAAAGTTTTCACTTTATTGTTTTTTAGTCTCTATTTTGTGTAGCTCTGCTCTGATTTTTCTTATTTCTTTCCTTCTGCTAATTTTGGGGTTGGTTTGTTCTTCCTTCTCTAGTTCCTTAAGATGCATTGTTAGATTGTTTATTTGAAATCTTTCTACTTTTTTGATGTAATCATTTATTGCTGTAAACTTCCCTGTTAGCACTGCTTTTGCTGTGTCTGATAGGTTTTGCTACACTGTTGCCATTTCTATTTTTTCAAGAAATTTTTTTATCTAATCCTGAATTTCTCCCTTGACCTAATGGTCATTCAGAAGCATGTTGTTTAATTTTCATTTATTTGTATGGTTTCCAAAGTTCCTGTTGTCATTAATTTCTAGTTTAATTCCATTATGGTTTGAGAAGATACTTGATACAATTTTGACTTTTTCAAATTTATTGAGACTTGTTGGTATCCTAACATATGTTCTATTCTGGAGATTGTTTCATGTGCCATTGAGAAAATTCTGTAGCTATTGGGTGAATTCTTCTGTTAGTGTCTGTTAGGTCCATTTGGTTTAATGTGCAATTTAAATCCAATGTTTCTTTGTTAATTTTTTGTCAGATGAGCTAATGCTGACAGTGGAATGTTGAAGTTCTTAACAATTATTGTATTGGAGTCTATCCCTTTAGATTGGACGATATTTGCTTTATATGTTTGGGTGCTCCAGGATTGGGTGCATACATACTTAGAATTGTTGTATCCTCTTGCCGAATTGATCTCTTTGTCAATTATATAATGACCTTCTTTGTCTCTTTTTACTGTTTTTTACCTAAAGTCTGTTTCATCTGATATAAGTACAGCTACTCCTGTTTGTTTTTGGTTTGTGTTAGCATGGAGTATCTTTTTCCATCTCTTTACTTTTAGTCACAATGTGTTTTCACAAAGGAGATGAATTTCTTGAAAGAAACATATAGTTGGGTTGTGTTGTTGCATCCATTCAGCCAGTATACATCTTTTAAGAGGAAAGTTTAATCTGTTTACATTCAGGGTTATTGATATGTGAGGGATTATTCCTGTCATCTTATTAATTGATTTCTGGTTGTTTTGTTCCTTTTGTTTTCTCTTATTATTGTGATGTAGAGTTTTTCTTTCATAACATTTTAGTCTTTTCTCTTCTTTGTGTGTTTGCTCTACCAGTGGTTTTTAAAATTTCTGTGTGTTTCCATGATCGTAGATATCATTCTTTCTCTTCTGGGTATAGCACTCCCTTAAGCATTTCTTGTAAGCCATCTCATGGTGATGAATTCCATCATCATGGTGATTAATTCCATCAGCTTTCTTTTGTGTGGGAAAGACATTGTTTCTCCTTTATTTATGAAGGATAACTTTCCTAATCCTTGGCTGGTAGTCTTTTTCTTTCAGCGCTTTGAGTATATCATCCCATTCTCTCCTGGCCTGTAAGGTTTCTGCTGAGAAATCCATTGTTAGCCTGATGGGTTTCCTTTATAAGTGACTAGATACTTTTCCCTTGCTGTTTTTAGAACTCTCTCTGTCTTTGACTTTTGACAGTTTGACTATAGTTTGCCATGGAGAAAACCTTCTTTTTTTTTTGGTTTAGAGACAGAGTCTCATTCTGTCACTCAGCCTGGAGTACAGTGGTGCAATCTCAGCTCACTGCAACCTCTGCCTCCCAAGTTCAAGTGATTCTCCCACCTCAGCCTCCCGAGTAGTAGCTGGGATTATAGGTGTCTGTTACCATACCCGGCTAATTTTTGTATTTTTAATGGAGACAGGGTTTCACCATGTTGTCCAGTCTGGTCTTGAACTCCTGACCTCAGGTGATCCACCCGCCTTGGCCTCCCAAAGTGCTGGGATTACAGGCATGAGCCACCACACCGGGCCAGAGAAGACCTTTTTAAATTGTATCTACTTGGTGATCTCTGAGCCTCCTGTGTCAGGATGTCTAAATTTCTTGTTAGACTTGAGAAATTTTCCTCTGTTGTTTTAGTAATAGATTTTCTAATCCTTTCACTTTCTCTTCACCTTCTGAGACTCCTAAAATTTGAATAGTTGGCCACTTTAGGGTATCCCATATGTCATGTAAACTTTGCACATTTTTTATTCTTTTTTCCTTATTCTTATCTGACTGTGTTATCTCAAAAGACCTGTCTTCAAGTTCTGAGATTATTTCTTCTGCTTGATCTAGCCTATTATTGATGCTTTCAAGTATATTATGTATTTAATATTTCATCAAGTATATTATGTATTTCATCAATAAATTATTTCCAGAAGTTGTTTGGTTCTTTTATATGTATCTCTTTTTGGTAAACATCTCATTAATATCCTGAATTGTTTTTCTGATTTCTTTCTATATTTTTAAAACAAATTTTAAAGTTTGTATTTCACCTCCCTGAGCTTTTTTAATATCACAACTTTGAATTCTTTTCCCAGAATTTTGTAAATTTACTTTTGATTGGGATCTGTTGCTGGAGAATTATTGTGTTCCTTTGGTGGTATCATATTTTCTTGGTTTTTCACGTTTCCTGCATCCTGAAGTTGATATCTGTGCATCTGATGTGATATTTGCTGTTTCTAATTTTTCGAATTTGCTTTTGTAGGGGAGGACTTTTCCTGAAGATGTATTTATGGTGTCAGTTAGGTGGGGCACTTTGGCTTTGATTCTGGGTGCATGCAGTAGTGTAGTTTCTGTATGACTTTCAGCTGTAAATAGCATCAGTGGTATCTGTCATTTCCTCAGTGCCTTAGGATGCAGTTACTAGTGGA
Organism: Pongo abelii; assembly: GCF_028885655.2. Taxonomy (NCBI): domain Eukaryota; kingdom Metazoa; phylum Chordata; class Mammalia; order Primates; family Hominidae; genus Pongo; species Pongo abelii. The sequence continues at coordinate 42,153,224 of NC_071985.2, read as the reverse complement.
GATTTGCTAGGGAATGGGATGCCATGTGGGCCAATCTTCGGACCCAAGTGTTGGCAGTGGTGGGCTGAGTTTGCCTGTCCTTGGGCCCAGGGTGATGTTGCTGGCACCAGTGTTAGCAAACCCAATCAGGCCAGTTATTGGGTCTCCAGGTGGCTCACTTGGGTGCCAGAAATGGCAGGTGACCTGGTTCTCAGGATACTTGGCAGCAAGTGGGGGCATGGGTGATGGCAGTAGTAGTGGTGGGACAACCCTGTGGGACACAAGCAGTCTGTGCCAGTGTTGTCTGTGGCTGCGGTGATTGGGCGGGTCAGTTTCCAGGTCTGCAGGTGGCTTACCAGCTGCGATGTTAGTGGCAGGTTGAGTGGGCCTGACTTCAGACCCCAGGAAGAGTGCTCAGCTGCCAATGGTGGTGGACTGGCTGAGCATCCAGGTACCTAGATGGCAGGCTTGTGTACTGACAGGGTGAGGCTGGGCCAGATGGACTTGTCCTCAGGCCTCCCTGTGGTGCATGTGAGTGCTGGCTGTGGTAGGAAGAGGTAGAGTATTCCTAGGCTACTGGTAGAATGCTTAGGTGAGGACAGCGTGGCTGTGCTGTGGACCAGCTACTTGGGAGAGCAGTGTTGTTTTCAGTTGGGAGCAGCCACAGAGAGGTGGCTGGGGCACATGCAGTTTGCTCATGCCTCAGCCCAAAGCAGCCAGCAGCAGCCATAGCTGCATGCATTGGAATTTGTCCTCAGGGAACCAGAAAGTGCCTGGCTACTCCTCTATTGGGGGGGTCAGGTCGCTGCCAGTGGCTCCTGCTTTGGCTCAGGCAACAGTGGCCCCAGAGCAAGATGCAGTCTGGGAGGGGCTGGGCTCTCAAAATAGTCTTGTGTTGTGGCTGCTTAGGACTCGGGTTTGTAGTACTCAGTGTGAACTTACTCTCTGGAGTAATGCCATCACACTGTCTCCAGGCAGCTTCCTATGTTAGATCTAGGGCCTACGAGAATCAAGGGACTCCTGTAGCTAGGATTGTGGGAGTCTTCAGAAGGAATGTGGACTGCTGGGGTTCTCTCACTTACTCTTTTCCTGTATTAGAGAGTCTCTCCAGGCTTCCAGGCAATCTCAGCCAAACAGGTTGCCTTGCTTCTGTCTCTTGTTTTGCTTTGGTGCATCCTGTCACTTGTTTGTTAAATTCTAGCGTTCTCTCTTTGGTGATCTCTTCAAAATGTGATTATGTAATTCCTGCTTAGGTTTCTTTCCATGGAAGAGGAGAAGACCAGAGGCATCTAGTCAGACATCTTGAAGCCACTTCCCATGATACTGTCTTAGGAAAACAATCAACATGTAGCGTTCATGGATACCAAAGGGAAAATGGGTAAACACTTTTTTTTTTTTTTTTTTAGACGGAGTGTCGCTCTGTCGCCCAGGCTGGAGTGCAGTGGCACGATCTCGGCTCACTGCAAGCTCTGCCTCCCAGGTTCACGCCATTCTCCTGCCTCAGCCTCCCGAGTAGCTGGGACTACAGGCACCTGCCACCACACCCGGCTAATTTTTTGTATTTTTTAGTAGAGACGGTGTTTCACCGTGTTATCCAGGATGGTCTTGATCTCCTGACCTCGAGATCCGCCCGCCTTGGCCTCCCAAAGTGCTGGGATTACAGGCGTGAGCCACTGCACTTGGCCAGGTAAACACATTTTTTTCTTCCACCTTTTATTTTAGGTTTGGGAGGTACAGGTGTAGGATTGTTACGTGGGTAAATTGTGTGTCATTAGGGTTGAGTGTACATAATATTTCATCACCCAGGTAGTGAGCTTAGTACCCAATAGGTAGTTTATTGATTCTCACCCTCCTCCCACCTTCCATTCTCAAATAAGCCCTGGTGGCCGTTGTTCCCTTCTTTGCATCCATGTGTACTCATTGTTTAGTTCCCACTTATAAGTGAGAAGATGCAGTATTTGATTTTCTGTTCCTGCATTAATTCACTTAGGATAATGGTTTCCAGCTGCATCCATATTACTGCAAAGGACATGATTTCATTCCTTTCTATGTTTGTGTGATATTCCGTGATATATATATACCACATTTTCTTTATCCAGTCCACCACTGATGTGCATCTAGGTTGATTCCATGTTATTGTGAAAAGTGCTGATGAACATATGTGTGCATATGTCTTTATGGTAGAATGATTTTTGTTGGTTTGGGTATATACCCAATAATGAGATTGCTAGGTCACATGGTAATTCTAAGTTCTTTGAGAAATCTCCAAACTGCTTTCCACAGAGGCTGAACTAATTACATTCCCACCAGCAATGTATAAGTGTTCTCTGTTTTCCACAACCTTACCAACATTTGTTATTTTTTCACTTTTTAATAATAACCATTCTGTCTGCTATGAGATGGTATCTATTGTGGTTTTGATTGCATTTCTCTAATGATTAGTGATGTTGAGTATTTTTTTCATATGCTTGTTGGCCTCATGTATGTCTTCTTTTGAGAAGTGTCTGTTTATGTCCTTTGCCCATTTTTTAAGGGTTGGTTTTTGTTTGTTGATTTGTTTAAGTTCCTTAGAGATTTTGAATATTAGAACTTTGTTAGATGCATAGTTTGCAAATATTTTCTCCTTTTCTGTAGGTTGTCTGTTTTCTCTGTTGATATATATTTTTTTGCCATGCAGAAGCACTTTAGTTTAATTATGTCCCACTTGTCAATTTTTGTTTTTGTTGCAATTGCTTTTGGAGACCTCATCATGAAATATTTACCAACACCTATGTCAGAATGGTATTTCCTAGGTTTTCTTCTAGAGTTTTTATACTTTTAGGTTTTAGGTTTAAGTCTTTAATCCATATTGAGTTGATTTTTGTATATGGTGAAAGGTAGGGGTCCATTTTCAATCTTCTGCATATGGCTAGCCAGTTATAGCATTTATTGAATAGAGAATCCATTCTCCATTGCTTGTTATTGTCGACTTTGTTGAAGATCAGATGGTTGTAGGGGTGTGGCTTTATATCTGGGTTTTCTAACCTCTTCCATTGGTCTATGTGTCTATTTTTGTACCAGTACCATGCTGTTTTGGTTACTGTAGCCTTGTAATATAGTTTGAAATCAGGTAGTGTGATGCTTCCAGCTTTGTTCTTTTTACTTAGGGTTGTTTTGGCTATTTGGGTTCTTTTTTGATTCCATATGAATTTTAGAATGTATATTTTTTAATTCTCTGAAAGGTATCATTGGTAGTTTGATAGGAATAGCATTGGATCTATAAATTGCTTTGGGCAGTATGGCTGTTTTAAAAAATTTTTTATTAATTTTTTTTTTTTTTGAGACAGAGTCTCACTCTGTCACTCAGGCTGGAGTGCAGTGGCATGATCTTGGTTCACTGCAACCTCCGTCTCCTGGGTTCAAGCGATTCTCTTGCCTCAGCCTCCCAAGTAGCTATGATTACAGGTGCACACCACCACACCCAGCTAATTTTTGTATTTTTAGTAGAGATGAGGTTTCACCATGTTGGCCAAGCTAGTCTCAAACTCCTGATCTCAAGTGATCCACCTGCCTCAGCCTCGCAAAGTGCTGGGATTACAGGCATGAGCCACCATGCCCAGCAGTATGGCCCTTTTAAAAATACTTATTCTTCCTATGCATGAGCATGTAATATTTTTCCATTTGTTTGTATTGTCTCTGTCTTCTTTGTTTTGTATTTCTCTTAGAGATCATTCACCTTCCTGGTTAGCTGTATTCATAGGTATTTTATCCTTTTGTGGCTATTGTGAATAGGATTGCATTCTTGATTTGGCTGTCAGCTTGACATTGTTGGTGTATAGAAATGCTTCTGATTTTTGTACCCCGAAGCTTTACTGATGTTGTTTAACAGTTCTAAAAGCTTTTGGGCAGAGACTATGGAGTTTTCTAGGTTTAGACTCATATCATCTGTGAAGAGAGATAGTTTACTTCCTCTCTTCCTATAATGGATGCCTTTTATTTCCTTGCCTGATTGCTGTGGCTAGGATTTCCAGTACCATGTTGAATAGGAATGATAATAATGGACATCCTTGTCTTGTTCTGGTTTTCAAGGTGAATGTTTCCAGCTTTTGCTCATTCAGTATGATGTTGGCTGTGGGTTTTTCCTGGTGGCTCTTATTATTTTGTGGTATGTTCCTTTGATGCCTAGTTTGTTGATGACTTTTAACATGAAGGGATGTTGAATGTTGTCAAAAGCCTTTTCTACAACAATTGAGATGATCATGTGGTTTTTTTGTTTGTAGTTCTGTTTATGTGATGAATCACATTTATTGATTTGCATATGTTGAGCCAACCTTGCATCCCAGGAATAAAGCCTACTTGATTGTGGTAAGTTAGGTATTTGATGTGCTGCTGGATTCGATCTGCTAGTATTTTGTTGAGGATTTTTGCATTTACTTTCATCAGGGATGTTGGCCTGAAGTTTCCTTTTTTTGTCCTGTCTCTTTGCCAGATTTTGGTATCAGAGTGATGCTGGCCTTATGGAATGAGGAGTCCCTCCTCCTTGATTTTTGGCATAGTTTCAGTATGATTGGTACCGGCTCTTGTTTGTATGTTTGGTGGAATTTGGCTGTGAATCCATCTGGTACAGGGCTCTTTCTGGTTGGTAGGTTTTTTAAATTACTGATTCAATTTAAGAACTTGTTATTGGTCTGTTCAGGTATTTAATTTCTTCCTGGTTCAATCTTAGGAGGTTGTATTTTTCCAAGAATTTACCATTTCTTCTACATTTTCTAGTTTATGTACATAGAGGTGTTCAAAATAGTCTCTGAGGGTGTTTTGTATTTCTGTGGGGTTGGTGGTAATGTCCCCTTTGTCATTTCAGATTGTGTTTATTTGGATTTTCTCTCTCTTTATTAGTCTAGCTAGTTGTCTATCAATCTTATTTATTCTTTAAAAAAAACAGGTTTTGGTTTTGTTGATCTTTTGTATGGATTTTTGCATCTCAATTTTATTCAGTTCAGCTCTGATTTTGGTTATTTTTTTTTCTTCTGCTAGCTTTTGGGTTGATTTGCTCTTGTTTTTTCTAGATCCTCTAGAGGTGATGTTACTTTGTTAATTTGAGATTTTTCTAACATTTTGATGTAGGTGTTTAATGCTACAAACTTTCCTCCTAACATTGTTCTGGCTGTGTCCCAGAGACTCTGGTATGTTGTATCTTTGTTTTCACTAGTTTCAAAGAATTTCTTGATTTCTGCCTTAATTTTCAGAATGCCAAAAGTCATTCAGGATTAGACTGTTTAATTTCCATGTAATTGTATAGTTTTAAGAGATCTTCCTGGTATTGATTTATATTTTTATCATGCTGTGGCCTAAGAGTATGGTTAGTATGATTTTGGTTTTTTGAATTTGTTTAAAATTGCTTTATGGCTGAGCATGTGGTCAATCTTAGAGTATGTGCTATATGCAGATGAGAAGAATGTATATCCTGTTGTTGTTGGGTGTAATGTTTTGTAGATGTCTGTTAAGTCCATTTGGTCAAGTGTCAAGTTTAGGTCATGAATATCTTTGTTAGTTTTCTGCCTTGCTTATGTGTCTAACATTGTCAGTGGGGTGTTGAAGTCTCCCACTATATTGTGTGGTTATTTCCATCTCTTCATAGGTCTTTAAGAACTTGTCTTATGAATCTGGATGATCCAGTGTTGGATCTGAAAAGAGTAATAAAAACATTATCATTACTATCATTATTATTTATTGTGGTTATTTTATATTTTGAATGAACTTCTAAGATAAAAGATTTGTCTTGAAAGATTCCAACTGTTGGAATTCACTTTGTTTTAAATAGAAATAAATGTGTTTCAAATGAAAGTTTGATGATTTAATGATCACAAAAGTGATGAGTTTAATAAATGAGTTTTTTCTCACCTGCTCAATGGCACTCAATGAAGGTTTGAAATGCCTTTTTTTTTCCTGAAATTCTTTAAGTATTATACCCTTTGATTTTCTAGAAAACTTTCCTTAGTCTTAGTTGGAATTCCAGCTTGTGTTAAAAAATAAAGAGGAAGTCCTTCCTTCTTAAACTGGACATATGGCAACATTTTTTGTGTGTGATTTCATATTTGTAGGACATAAACCTGAAAATTATATTCATTAAATTTATTCTGTGAATGAGGTTACTCTTCTTTAAAGATAAATTAACTCTAACTGCAAGAAAATTGTTTCATCAATTACACTGCAATGTAAGTAAAATGATACAGATGATATTTGAATTTTGGAAGTATTTGATTTTTTTTTCCTATTCTGCTAAGGAAGAAAGACTGACTAATGTTACAGAACTTTCTAATTTGCCTTGTAAATGAAGCATGTGTTGTGAATTTTAAATCTATTCTTCCGTTGGCTCTGTATAAGTGTTTCCCAATTTTTTTTTGTCGGCAGAGAGGGGTGCGTTAATTCTTGCTCTCTTCTCACCAAAGACCTTTTTAGACATTTTTTTCTTGATCATCATCCACCACACATATACTGTAAATCAGTTTATGTATCACATATATATCTGCACTCTGTACTTAAAAAAGGAATTTTTTTTTAACTTTCATCAGGTATCACCCCAATTGAGAATGCTTGCTTTCTGTTGGTTTTGTTTTTATTTTTTTTTTAAGACAAAATCGTATAGAAGAAAGAACTTAACCTCTGGAGTCAAAGCAGTTGGATGTTGGTTTGAATCCTGTTTTTTTCACTTAGTGATTATTCAACCCAAGTGATTAACTTAATCTCTCTGAGACTCAGTTTTCTCATTTAAGAGATAGAGATTGTGATTCCTATGTGAAGTATTTGAAGCTTAATGTGATTAGTGGGTATGAAAACTCCAAGCACATCCTAAAAGTAGCATAAATATTAGCTTAAGGAAATCACTGCATGCAATCACTATTATTTTCCTAAGCTGGATTTCTGATAATTTTATCACTCCCTCTGGCCACACCAAAGAATAAGAACAGTCTTCTATTCAGGTAATATTTACATGTTTTCTCTGTGGCAAGTACTGTACTGATTTTTTTAAATGCATTATTTCATATTCTTCTCACAACAATCTTATAATGTAGCATTTATACCCCATTTTCAACTAAGAGAACTGTGGTTTTGCGAGATTTGTAACTTGCCCTTCACAGACTAGTAGGCAGTAAATAGAGGCCGATGACTAGTTTCTCTATTACCAAGTTTTTGTTTTTTTTTTTTTTTGGAGGGGGTACAGGGCCTCACTCTGTCACCCAGGCTGGTGTGCAGTGGTGCAGTCTCGGCTCACTGCAACCTCTGTTTCCCAGGCTCAAGTGATCTTCCCAGGTACTTTAAAAGATAGAAAGATGCTCATCCTAGTGACAGACCAAGAGACTATGCAACCCAAATTGGACAATTAAGGTGCCCTGATTCCCTACAAGTATTGCTTTATTCCCCTCTGTTGCCAAAGTCCTATACTGAGAAATTCATAAGTCCCTCATAGGGACTAATAGATCAATTTAAAGAATAATAAATAAGAAGTCAGGAAATAATGAAATATAGAAAATATTTTTTCTGTATCCCCTAACAATTGTGTACTTATTTATCCTTTAAACTTGAATATGGCATATATTACAGACTAGCCCAAATCTAAATGTACTTTCGAGAGTCTTGACTCTTAAGTAGCTATTTGAAGTTAATAAGATGTGGTTACAGAGGTCTTTATGTCTTATTACATGCCCCTATACATCATAAACTTAAGTCTCATTATAAAGTGACATCAGTTATCTGCCTGTTATTCAGGTTTAAGTCAGATAATCTTTCTGTGATATGTTTAGTCTGGAAAAGGAAGTATGTGAATTTCCCTTATTAAAAAAATTGAAGAAATACAGAGGTACAGAAAATCCAACGATGATGGCAAGACACTTAAAGGGTCCTGTGGATGTCTCTCTGAGGAAGCAGAGTTGAATCTGCATTTACAAAATGGAAAATTTAAGGGTTACTCAAGCATACTATTTTTCAAATCATCTACGAAAATCTCTTCCCAGGGTGACTTGTCCACAGGCCCTTTATTCTGTTACATTAAGTATGCTATAAGCAAGAACAAAACCTTTCCATAACTTTTTGTTTTCATAGCACATGCATTGCATTTCCACTTTGTTAGCTCTGCAAGTTAGACCTTTTGAAGTGTCTGGGTCATCCCACATTTCTTCAAAAAAGATGACGTGCATCCTCTAGGTCACTCCAGTTCTTGTAGGTAGGTAGATAGAATTCTAAGTTGGGTTCTTTGGCAGTGAAGATGATACCCTATATATTAATGTAGTATCTGTCTAATGTAAATTTTGTTTGATGAATATCAGGTATTTTATTGAAAATATTTCAAACAGTTAAAATTATGGCCTGAATCTGGGGCTAGAAGTAAGTTTTTCTATGGCAATAAACTGTTTGACTTACCCTTTCTTGGTCTCAGTTTTCTTATCTGGAAACAAGATATTCAGTGCAATTTAATAAATATTTGTTAAACACTTTCTACTGTTCTACTATTTGCCATGCACTGTGTTAATAATGAGAGGTGATCAAATGAGATAATAGGTGGCAAACTGCTTTGCAGTGTTTTCAACACTATGGAAATACAGTTCTACATGATGGGGAACCTTACTAAGATACTCCTTTTGTGGGGGAGAAAACCTTTTTCTAACATTATGTTATTTTCCCACCTAAGAGCTCTTCAGTTTAATCTTAGGAACATTGGAATCATAATTATTATTTCATTCATTATTTCATACTTTCATTTTTCCCAAGTTGCATAAATCTTAATGTTGATTTACCTTTGGTTTTCTGTAGATACCTAGTGAATTTTGAGATCATAAACAGTTGCCTTTGAACCTGAAAGTTTTGTTTCTAATTTGGGAGATAATATTCTCTTATTAATTTACTGAGAAGATATGTAGAATTTTGTTTTTCATATTTCTGTGTTTTGCCCTGGTTTTCTGTTAAACCATCAGCCTCTACACTTTCTTCTAGAACTGTGTGTATGTGTTGATCATTATTCTGGGAATAGCCTTTTACTTCTGTCATCCAGATGTTCTAGATCACTCTGAATTTTCTGTCTTGATTTAGCATTCAAATAAAAAATAAGATATTGAAAATGGTGGAATTAGTGGGAACTGGTGACAGAAAGGGGGAAACCCAAAATTTTTTAGGAGCTGTGATTTATTTCATGGATAGTCTTTCTAAGTTAATGATACAATTCTGGGGGATCAGTTAAATAAACTTCTAAAGTAAAATACTGTAAAAACTTACCTGTGGTAGAAATAGCTGTTTTTTAAATCACAATTTTCACATGGCAGTGCAATTGTACAGTGTCTCTATTTTGCTGATTTGGAGCCAAATACACTCATTAGTCACGTTAGATTCAGTTACTATTCTAGTGTCATCTGTCATTTTCTTTGTAGTACAGACCAATAGAGTTGAGTCCAAGGACACTGGGCAGGGTTGGTGGGGGTGGTGGTGGGAGGGGGGGCTGTTGGTGAGGAAGGGGAGAATGAGGATGGTGAGAGAAAAGGGCAAATGGGTGCATTTGAGAAGAAAGATTGTGTAAGCTATAAAAATGATTTGATGTTGACCAACTTATTTGACCAATTATTTGCTGTTGTTCAGCTCAAAATAGTGCTTTGAATCTTAAAAGTGAATATAACTTTTTGAAATGAAATTTAATCTACCATAGACTGAACACTAAAAAGCATATTCTGTAGACAAAGTAAATATAGTTTGCCCTCCAATCTCAGATGTTAATAGTACAGGCATATTTCCTGTGATGGAGAAATGTCTACATATCTGTTATATCTCCTATAAACTAGGTAAATATCCTTCCCATTAACCACATATGTTAATGTTCAACTTCCTTCTTTCTGAGACTCAATTTACTCATCTAAAAAATGAAAGTGAACTCTAAGATACTTTCTAGCTCTAAAATAACATAATTCTGTCACCATATTTGAATGCTCAATGATCAAAACATTTAAAATCGATCATGATTGGGTTGAAACACTTTAGAAACCTCTCAAACCTGTCAAAAAATTTTATTTGAGCATTGTGATACTCTAAATATATATCTTCCTTTTTCTTTCAAAGAAAACAGGACAAATAAAACATGCATTTGTCAAAAATTTGTGACATAAGGAAGCCATATACAAAATGCAATTAATATCTCCTATTTTTTAACTCACTTCATAACCAGTATGTATGTCATTGTGAAACTATAATGTAATTTTAATTGCTCATGTTTCTATTAACTGTGTTACTGTATCTTTTCCCCTTCAAGGATTTCTTGCTGGTACTATATTAATTGGTACCCTAATTCTAGTCATTGGACTATGGAAAATCAGGGTGAGCAGAAATTCTGATGATTTTTAAAAATTTATTCCTAGTTTATTTCCAGTAAAATTTGGTACTGTATCAGTAGATGACTCTCTTAGCTTTATTTAAATTTTGGCATGTCTCTGTATTCATTTTTGTCTGTAATTACTATCCTGGATTAACAGACTTCATGTCTGTTTTTTCTCAGTATATTCAAAGGTGCATTTCAAAGCAAAGTGACTTGAAGTCTCATTTTGTGATCTATTGATCCACTGATTTTTTTCCACTCAGTGTAATTTATGATAGTATCTAGTGTTGCACAGAAGCAAAGAAATCTGAGAAAAATCAACCTCTAACATACTGTGAAATTGCCTGTGATTAGGGCTTTTTCTCAGTTATATTAATAGATGCCAGTCCAGCTCAAAACAGCGCAGTGGTTGAGACAGCAGACAAATGGGGGAAATATAGTAACTACCTCATATGATTATAATCATATATCAAATGAGTTGCCACCTGTCAAGTACTTAGAACATTGCTTGGCACATAGTAAGCACTCAGATATTAAAACAACAACAGCACACACACACATCAGTATTATTTAAAATATCTAATCTGCATTGAATATACATAATGTTAAGTATAAATGTCACGATTGGCTCTGATGTGTCCTGTAGAAAGAGGATGATTTAAATCGACCCTCTTCTGTTTTGTAGTTTTAACTGTTCAGAAAGCTAGTTGTGGAATTTATACAAACTTGAGTTATTTCTAAGCTGCCCTAATGCCTGTCCATTTTTCCCATTAATAAGAAAACTATTAATTTAATGCTGTTATTAAATTGTCTGTTTTAATTCTTTAGATGATGTGACCTATCTCCTTTTTACCCTCTACAATTTTTCTACTTAAATTAAGAATATTACTTAAGCCTATTATAAGTTAAAGTATGTAAATATTCTTTAACTCACTAAATGAGTCAGTCTTTTAGAAAAATATTTGACCATTAGGTCCAGGGGAGTGATTAATAATTTTTACAGGCATTTGCTTAATATCAACAAAATATTCTAGCTGTCATGATAGCAAATATAGTAAGACATAACTTTTTCTCCAGATATATCAGAAACGTTTTAGGAATGTGATTTAGAGCCTAGCAAAAACTCACAGTTAGTTCTAAGTCATCTAAAGTGAGTTGGTATGGAAGCATCAGCAAAGCTACTCTGAAAAAAAATTAAACCACCAATCTTATGTACTTTCTTATATTTGTTCCAACTCTCCTTTTGAAATACTGTTGTCAATTTATCAAGTTATAAAGTATCAATGTATAGAGTATTATCAATTTACCAAAGCTACTGCTTTGAGACTCCCTGGATCGGTGGGAATGGAGACTGGGCGGGGGAAGGGGGAGGGCGGGCAGGGGCAGGGTGGCAAGATGTGATAAGTTTACCAGGTGCTGTCTCTTGGCTTTCATCAGTTTCTTTACATACTTTGGTAAGGTGATTGGCTGTGATACTTGTATGTCCTATTAAGGACATAAAGTACTGGAACATAGAAGGAGGGAATACAGTAATTTCTGCTTATCCTCGGTTGGGGGGCGGGGTGTTTGAAGACCCCCCAGTGAATGCTTGAAACAATAGATAGTGCCTAACCCTATATGTGCTGTGTTTTTTCCCATATGTACATACCTATGAGATAAAGTTTAATTTATAAATGAGGCACAGTAAGAGATAATACCAACGAATAATCAATTAGAACAATTTATTGTAGCAAAAGTTATGTGAATGGGGTCTCTCTCTCTCTCAAAATATCTTATTGTATTGTACTCATCTATTTTCAGATTGCAGTTGACTGTGGGTAACTGAAACCACAGATAAGCAGACTAGTGTATTGATTTTGAATTGTATTTTGGGGTTTTGCAGTGAACTTAATTGCTTATTTTCTGAATTAGAGGGAAACTCATGCAAACTCCTAAGAAAGAATTTGTCTTTTTTATGTGCACATAAAAAACACTCCACTTGCCTTATTTTGGAAACATAAGCTGTTGAGGGTAAGAGCTAGCTTTATATATGTTTAGCTAGCCTCCTGATTTCATACTGATTTAATTAAATATTTGATCTTAATTAAGACAGGATATAGTTAATGTGCAAGTGATAATGTGGTTTCATTTAATGATTCTTCATGTTTGCCTATCAGAGGATTGATTTATTTCTTTTAGAAGAGTTAGGTCTGTATGATAAATTTTAGTTTAGGGATGGAAGTGTAAGCAGATGCCTGACTTTGTTTTTTGATTGAAATGACAGTTACATAATTCAGTTCAATAGTTTTTTTCTTCTCTACTATTGAGCTCTTATAATGCACATGAGAGCAACAAAGTACTCAATGTTGTGTTTGACCATTTAAGTGTGACTGGTGGTACCTCAGAAATAAGACTTTCTGGTAAATTATAAAAGGTATATATGGTTTAATAAAATCACATTTCTGTATCTTGCAAAATATCCATTAATACCCTTGGCTAGGGGGTTCTTCATGACTCTTAAAGGATAATAGAGGCTTAAGTCTCTACTGTCACTAGAGTTGTTTTTTTCTTTGTTGAATGAATGACTAATACATTGAATCTCTCATTACTATGACACATTGTCAGTTCTGGACTTGATAGCAGTAATGCTTATCATCTCATCCTACATTTTGAACTCAGTTTATTGTAACGATTAGATGCTATAAAATATTCGGGGGGAAAGGGATGATATATTAGGACTTAAAGAGAATGCCTTCATTATGATAATTTGCATCATGAGATGGTTGACCTACCTTGTATTTCTCCTTTTGCTTGGTGGCTTTTAGAGTTTTCAGTGTTTAAGAAAAATTATAATATGTGCTAAGATATCCTTTTATAGGTCATGTTTATAGATCTTAAAAGACATCTCATATCTTTATACAAAATTATCACACAAAAATAACTTGGTGTAAATGTATCTGTAAAACTTTCTGAGTGTCTTCATCTCTTAATCTTCTCTTCCACATGTAGTAGTATTCAGGGGTTTTTATTTATTTATTTATTTTTAACATCTCCCACACTTAGGAATTCATTGACTTTTAATCTGAAGGTAACTTAATTCATTCTAGCTTAGCCACTATTCATCTCGAGAAACTAAAAACTCCATGTCACATTTAGTTGTTGCTGTAGCTGATAAACCCCATCTGTAGAATCTTGTCCATATTCTATTACTCATTATTTTTTTTTTGTTTTGCACCCCAAATTAACTGATTCTTTTTGGTGATTTATCACATAGTAACTAAAAATTAATATTTATCACTAGTAAATAAAATCAGTTTGATTTTAACTTTTTTTTTTTTTTTTTTTTTTTTTAATTTTCAGGGCACAAGTGTTTCACATTGACAGGTTTGCTTGGGACGCTAGTAACCATGGGCTTGCTGACTTAGCCAAAGAAGAGTTAAGAAGAAAATACACACAAGTATACAGACTGTTTCTAGTTTCTTAGACTTATCTGCATATTGGATAAAATAAATGCAATTGTGCTCTTCATTTAGGATGCTTTCATTGCCTTTAAGGTGTGTTAGGAATGTCAACAAAGCAAGGAGAAAAAAGGCAGTCCCGGAATCACATTCTTAGCACACCTATACCTCTTGAAAATAGAACAACTTGCAGAATTGAGAGTGATTCCTTTCCTAAAAGTGTAAGAAAGCATAGAGATTTGTTCATATTTAGAATGGGATCACGAGGAAAAGAGAAGAAAAGTGATTTTTTTCCACAAGATCTGTAATGTTATTTCCACTTATAAAGGAAATAAAAAATGAAAAACATTATTTGGATATCAAAAGCAAATAAAAACCCAATTCAGTCTCTTCTAAGCAAAATTGCTAAAGAGAGATGAACCACATTATAAAGTAATCTTTGGCTGTAAGGCATTTTCATTTTTCCTTCGGGTTGGCAAAATATTTTAAAGGTAAAACATGCTGGTGAACCAGGGGTGTTGATGGTGACAAGGGAGGAATATAGAATGAAAGACTGAGTCTTCCTTTGTTGCACAAATAAGATTTTGGAAAAAGCCTGTGAAAGGTGTCTTCTTTGATTTAATGTCTTTAGAAGTATCCAGAGATACTACAATATTAACATAAGAAAAGATTATATGTTATTTCTGAAGCGAGATGTCCATAGTCAAATTTGTAAATCTTATTCTTTTGTAATATTTATTTATATTTATTTATGACAGTGAACATTCTGATTTTACATGTAAAACAAGAAAAGTTGAAGAAGATATGTGAAGAAAAATGTATTTTCCCTAAATAGAAATAAATGATTCCATTTTTTGGTATCATGTAGTATTTGAAATTTATTCTTAAATGTGACTACTTTATTTCTAAATAAGAAATTCCCTACCTGCTTCCTACAAGCAGTTCAGAATGCCGCGCCTTGGTTGTCCTAGTGTGAATAATTTTCAGTTACTTTAAAATTATATTGTACTTTCTCAAGCGTGTCATATCCTTTCCTATTAGAGTACCTATATTACTTGTTACTGATTTACCTGAAGGCAATCTGATTAATTTCTAGGTTTTTACCATATTCTTGTCATCTTGCCAATTACATTTTAAGTGTTAGACTAGACTAAGATGTACTAGTTGTATAGAATATAACTAGATTTATTATGGCAATGTTTATTTTGTCATTTTGCTTCATCTGTTTTGTTGTTGAAGTACTTTAAATTTCATACATTCATGGCATTTCACTGTAAAGACTTTAATGTGTATTTCTTAAAATAAAACTTTTTTTCCTCGTTAACCACAATTATCACAACTAGCAGTACTATCAATAATTTCCTAATAGTTTCTAATATTAGGAAATTCTTTGAACTTTCCTAGAAGTTCTAAGAGTAGGCACATATCCACCTATTCATTCATTTGTTAAATATGAGGGCCCGCTCTGCCTATTCTGTAATAACACAGTGCTTCCAGGGATAGCATTAACACTGGCTCAGCTATTCAGAGAAAAAGCTGAGTGCCTACTGTGTGCAAGTTGCCATATGCTAAATGTGAGCTTACCAAGATAACTGCAAGTGTCTGCCCTCAAGTTGCTTATAGTTTGCCACAGGAAGACCAAAATATATACTTATTGAGAGAAAGAAGATAAAGTTACAAGTGTTACAGCCCCGAATATGGTGGGTGCTTAAGCTGTTTGTTAAGCAGTTGAGTGGCAGGGAGGGAGACATTCAAGGCAGGAAGCTGATTGAGAAAGCAGTAATAGATGAGATTATAATGGCAGGATGGTCGAAGTAGGAAAGGCTTAGAGCAAGGGCTAGACTATGTCATGTGTTCTGTGTAGAAGTGAAAATTGTAAGCTCTAGACTTTTTATTCTGCTCGATCAAATTAGAATCAATGAGCATAAAATAGGTTTATAATAGCAAGAACTTGCTATTTAGACAAGGGTAAAAGCGGAAATACTATTAAACAGTCATTTACCTTGAAGAAAATATAAACAGTAGGCTTGCTGAGGGTAAAGATATTTTCTTGTAGGATTTATATTTACTGTGTATCCTGTAGTTATTAGGTTGAGTGGTTTTATTTTTGCTTAAGATAACCTCTCCTGTGAGATTTTACTTTGATTGCAAAGGTTGTATTGCTTTTCCTCTTGAGACTGATGTATTTGTACAGCAAGTTATACCGGCTCACTGTAGAAATTTGAGTTTTATAATATTTAGCCCACTATCACGGTCACTTTTCTGGGAACACTTGAACATGAATAGTTTTTGTCTTGTCACACCCTAGCCCTGTTTGCTTTGGTTAATGTCCAATGTGCAAATGCCTCATTTTCCTCCCACCCATCCTGAGTGTTTTCTTCCTCCTTACCAAAACTAAAAACAGCCCCTTCCCTGAAGGTACTGCTTCCTCTGCAGCCTATTCCAGTGGTGGCTGGTTTATTTTCATGCATATGACTCATTGTTAAGAGGTGGTGGAGGTGTTTTCCTTGTTCCTCATTGTCATGTCTTCCATCTCAACCCCCACACACATCTCTTTAAAAAGAGTAACTGTCCATTCACTCTGGTAGGGTAATTTACTAAAATGTCAAATGTTTTCCCTATAATTCTCCTTGGTGAAAAGCATGAATTCTGGAGACAAATCGGAGCCCTGGCATTTATCAGCTGCAGGACTCAAGGGATGTTCCTTGTCAGTGTACCTTAGTTATCTATGTGTAAAGTGGGCCTAAAATCAGTACCAGCCTCATAGGATTTACAATGAGAATTAAGTTAATACATGTAGAGCTTAAAATAGTGCCAGCTATGTAGTAAGTGCTCAGTAAGTTTTAGCTCTTTTTAGTGCACAGGTGGAGAGATTGCCTTAGGTGGGAGCATGCAGGGCTTCAGTAGATACCAGGAGGGAACTGTCGCAGGTGGGTTGGAGATGCCCGTGGTGGCAGCTTTTGGAAATTGATTTCACATTTCTTCTGTTTTCTCAGGGACATATACATCAAGGTCATCATGAAAATGATGACACATGAGGAGGTGTTATGTTTGAAGACAGGCAGAGAAGGAAAGGACTAGAGACATTTAGTCAATTAGCAGGCAATGCTAAAGACCCAGTTGAGGTGAGTGCTCATGAATTTAGAGTGCAATCATCAAACTTGGTTCTGGGTTTTTCTGCAGTCATATTTAGCTTTCTAGATACAGTCTCAGAAAAAACCAGTTGCTTGGATTTAATCATGATTGGGTGTTCCCAGGTAAATTTGATGACGTGAGTTGAGCATGTGCACAAGGGAGTGATTAAAATGATGGACCATAGAATTTAAGCTATGTGAGAAGGGAAGTGAAGACATATGAGTGGTAGGAAACAATGAGTAACAGGATCAATATTTTGTAGACCTTAATGGGGTCATGTCATTGTTAGACTTGGGGTACTATTTAGGATGAACTAGAATGGTAATATGCAGTAGTGAGAAATAAGAATGCGTCAATTGAGGGTAAAACAGAATTGGCGACCAGAGGACAAAGCTGTCTACAAATACACTTCCCCTTCATTTTGGGCACAAAGTTAGACACATTTCCTGGCACTCTTGCAGTGAAGTGTAGACATAGGACTGAGTTCTGACCAAAGGAACATGATCAGAGATGTATAGCATTTCTAGGTCTGGCCCTAAAACATCCCCATATGTGATCCTCCTTGCCTCTTTCCCTACACTGAGTTGATGAAAGTGACTGTAGTAACCTACTAAGTCATGTGCTAAACATAACAGAACCACAGAAAGGAAGGAGCTTGAGTCATTGCTTTGAGGAGAGCTGTCTGCTGATCAGGAACACCCACTTTAGATTTCACATGAAGAAGAAATAAACTTCTGTCATGTTTGAGTTCTAACATTTTGGGGATTGGTGTGTTACGTTATTGTGGTTGACATTATCTAAACTAACACTGAAGCCTTCTAGATTTTGGTGATGCAAGGGTTTAGACAGAACTATGGTTGTGAGAAGTTGAAATAAAATGGTGGACAAAAGTATTGGTGCGGAGGAGGCCATGGAACATCTTAATTGATACTGAAATCACCAAGAAGCATGGGGATTCATGTTAGAGAGTGATACTGAGTCAGGGGCTAAAATCTTCATGAAATGAGGAGGACTGGCTTGTACATCTGAAGATGATTGCAAACAAGAAGATAGCAGGTTCTATATTCTGATGATATGTGACTTGAAGGAAAAGGGTTTTGTGGAAAGGAAGGAGGACTGGTCTGCAAATAGCAATGAGGAATAAAATAGGGCACCAACTTCACCTCTATGCCTGGTACTATGTGGAATGAAAGTGCAATGAGATATTTTTGCCTACCAGAGATTTGTTTGCACATTCAAACCCACTCTATGATCCTCTTCCACTCCTTATTATTGCAATCCCCCTACTTTCTGGTCACCCACCCCTGTCTGTTGAGGGATTTGGAACTGGCTCACTGTCTCCCAACCATCCTACAATCTGGTATTATCCATAATTATTTCACATTGACAAGGATGACTCCTTATAACATCTGTGCCTCTGGTTTTATTGACCTTTTGATTTCTAATGACCTCCTTCACTCTACCTGAGTCACTCATCTCCATGGAACCTTCTTAAATCACTAATTCAGGCATATTTTCTTGCTCAATATAATCTTTTCCGCTTTCTAGTTTAGTTACTGCAGTATGTTCATCAACTCTCCACTTTCTTCCTATTTATAAGTCTCCTACTATGATGGATATTTTCTGTTTGTTCATCCAGAACCACTCTCTAGCACACTCCAACTTGCTGTGACCTCAGAGGCTGACCTATAATGGAAGCTGTGGAGGGGAGAGCTGCATTCCTTCTAATTTTTGTTTTGTCTCAAAATACTCCACAACTTCTTATTTTATTTCCTTTTTTTTTTTCTACCATCCTATCACCAAAGGATGGCTCCCCTTCCTTTTGCCCTTTTCCTCTTGTAGGAACTACACCTTTCAAAGGCTATCAACTCAGATCACATTATGTTTATGGCCCTTTCCTGAAGGTAGTGCTTGTAGTTAGTGCTCTGGTCTACAAGGACACCTTTTCAGCATTTTCATTTTTACGGCAGACTCTTACTTTCTGGCAATGGTTTTGGAGCAATTTGAGGACTCTGCTAGCTCAGCTTTTTTCACTTTCATTGAAGTCTTTCCACAGACTGCCCTTGCTCACCACAGAGGCTTCTAGGAGCAGTGTGAAGGACTCTTGGGTTGTTTTTGTTTTGTTTGTTTTCTTATAGGCAATTTGAAGTAGGTGCTTTGTCTTCTAGTTATGTTGAGAATGTGGTTTTCATGTGACCACACTTCCTATTGTGGCTGTGGAAAATCAGATGTTTTTATATATTATTGGTGGGAATGCAAACTGATATGGCCATTTTATAGGAGAATTTTCCAATATCTAAAAAAAACCCACACTTACGCATTTACCCTTTGATTCACCAATCTCACATCTAGAAATGAACTCTGAAGATATACCTCCAATAATATGAAAATATACAGTACAAGGATATTCACCAAAATATTGATTGTCATTGCAAAAGGCTGGAAACCACCTAAATGCTCATATGTAGGACTTGCTAAATAAGCTATGTTATATTCAAACAGTGGAGTACTATACAGCTCTGAAAAAAGAATGAGGAATATCTCTATGAACTATTATGAAATATTTCTAGGATATATTATTAAGTGAAAAAAGTAAATACAAAAGACTGGTATGCTACTTTTCATGTGAAAAAGAAGAAATAAAAAATACACATCCTCGTTTGTACAAAAAGAAACATAGGAAGGATAAACTAGAAACAATGAGATAGTTATATACAAGGTATAGGTGGAAACGATGGGGAAGATGGGAATTCCTTCTAATTTTTGTTTTGTCTCAAAAATTTTAGAATCATTGTCTCACGTATTAAAAAGCCAAGTAAATATAAGCAATGAAAATAGGGAGAGAGGGGAGAGAAAAAATTCAACAGAATACAAACACAACAAATGAACATATATATATATATATATATTTTTTTTTTTTTTTCTTTTTTTGAGATGGAGTCTCACTCTGTCATCCAGGCTGGAGTGCAGTGGTGCAACCCCCATCTCGGCTCACTGCAACCCCCACCTCCCAGGCTCAAGCAATTCTCCTGCCTCATCCTCCCAAGTAACTGGGATTACAGGCATGTGCCACCATGCCCAGCTAATTTTTATATTTTTAGTAGAGATGGGGTTTCACCATGTTGGCCAGGCTGGTCTTGAACTCCTGACCTCAAGTGTTCGGCCTCCCAAAGTGTTGGGTTTACGGGCGTGAGCCACCACACCCCACCTCTTACTGTATTTCAAATGAATAACTTGACCACAGTTAAGAGGGAGCTGTGAGGTAGAATTGAATTAACCTCGGAACACAGTATTTTGATTATACAAACAAAGGGCTAAAGACAAAAATATGAACAAATGTTGGATTTTCTCTAGTGGGTTTGTTTTTCATAGTAGTATGGGTTAGCAGTTTTAACACTGTGCATTCTAAGATGGGGTAGGTAAGCAAATATATTGCAAATAATGAGTCAGGTTTCTCACTGTTGAAGGGAATTACAAATAAGGAAACACTAGCATGGAGCCTGTAGTATTTGTAATTTGAGTTATCAGTATAAACTCATGATTTTGAACATAACTGATACACAGAGAAATGTGTATACACACACACACGTGCATATCTGTATTAGGTTCTCCAGAGAAACAGAACCATTAAGATATATATAGATATATGGAAAGATTTACTGTGGGAATTGGCTCATGCAATTTTGGAGACCTAGAGGTCCCATAATATGCCATCTTCAAGCTGGAATCCCAGGAAAGCAGGTGGTATAATTCTGAGATTGAAGTCTTGAGAACCGGGGGAGTCAATGGTGTAACTCCCAATCTAGGGCTTAAGGCCCAAGGACCAGGGGCTGCTGGTGTGCAGATGCAAGTCCTGGAGTTCAAAGGATTGAGAACCAGGAGCTCTGATGTCTGAGGGCAGTAGAAGATGGATGTTCCAGCTCAAGAAGGGAAAGTAAGAATCCGTCCTTCCTCCACTTTTTTGTTCTATTCAGATGAGCCCTCAATGGACTGAACGATGCTCACCCACACTGTGAGGGCTGGTCTTCTTTACTCAATCCACTGACTTAAGTGCTCATCTCTTCTGGAAACACCTTCACAGACACACCCAGAAATAATGTTCTACCAGCCATGGGCCTGTTACTTAGCCCAGTCAAGTTGACACACAAAATTAGCTATCACAACATCTGTGTGTGTATATACATATGTATTTGCATGTGTGTGTATATATGTGTATATATATTCATGTGTATGTATATGTATGTTGTGACTGGGTGTATACACATACATATATATAAAATATTTCAATATATTAATATATTTTGTATATAATATGTTATATATAATGTTATATATTATATAGTAATATAATATAAAATATATTTATAATAAGACATTTTTATAATCTATATTTTGTTATACATTATATAAATATATGTATATATAAATTATATACTTATAAATGTTATATGTTATGTATATTATATATGCTATATGTATTATATATGTTATGTTATATATAATTTATTGCATATATTTATAGTATATGAAACATATATAATCTGTCTTCTTGGAAAAGCATACAAACAATGAGACTCCAGATCCAGATTTCTTTTTTTTTTTGAGACAGAGTCTTACTCTGTCACCCAGGCAAGAGTGTGGTGATGTGCTCTTGGCTCACTGCAACCTCTGCCTCCTGAGTTCAAGCAATTCTCCTGCCTCAGCCTTCGGAGTAGCTGGGATTACAGGCAAGCGCCACTACGCCTGGCTAATTTTTGTATTCAGATCCAGATTTCTAAATGTCTTTCTCCAGTTAAAAAAAAAAACAGGGCTCCTGGGAGAAATGGCTGATCTCTGGGCTAGGGTAGGGAAAGTAAAAGGTGAACCTGGAACATCTTGTGGTATCACAAATTAAGTGTTCTGAAAATAAGTGCTGAAAAAATTATGGTGACATGTCAAATGGATTCAGAAGCCAACATGAACAAGCTCCCACTGACCAAATCTGAAACAATTACAGCAAATAAATAAATAATGATGGCAATGGATCATAGCACATAGAATAAAATAAGAATTTGAGTCCATACTGATACGATTGAATAATAAAGAGAAGAAAGATACCTTCTTTATAGCAAGATTCCAATTACCTACATGTAGTTTTTAAAAAATGATGCAATTAGAAAGTCAGCATTTGGCAACCATCACAGTAATAATTATTTCGGGCAAGAATCAATGAATGCTAAATCAGTAAAAGTCTGATGAGAAATAATTATATAGTCTTCAATTTTTTCTCCACAAAATACTTTATTGCAAATAATAACTTTGCAGAACAAAAACCTGACAGACACTATTTTAGCCAAGTGATCAAAACTAACATCACTGATACTGGGACAAATAACACCTACTTCCTCCTGATAGGATACATTGAAAAGAACTCTGTCATTTCTGTGGTATTGTTGCCAAAAATCATAATCTGAATCAAAATATGAGGAAGTATCAGAAAAAAGACAACTTGACCGTCATCCTACAAAATACCTCTTCCAGAGTGGAAAGGTAATGAAAATCAAGTAGAAGAAGGCAAATAAAAATTAATTTAAAAAATTAAGAAATGAAATAATAAAGGTAAGTGTAAAAATTAAAATAGAAAACAAAAATAATAGTGAAAATGAAATCAAAAGCTGGGTCTTTAAAAAAATAAAATTGATAAACTTCCATTTAGATGGATAAAGAATAAAGAGATAAGACAGAAATTGCCACCCATGAACTTTTAGTAATGCAACAGAATACATCACTCACTGCAGAGCATAATCATTGGAAGAAAAATATGAGAATATGGCAGGCAACTTTATGCCAATAAATTCAATAAACTGGGGATCACAATTATGATAAACATTCACTTTTGAAAGGGCCATGGAGGAAAATGAACCAGGAAGATTCTCCCTGGGGCAGAGCTACCACTGGATGAAATGAACAATTCATTGAAAGACACAAATTACCAAAACTAACCCAATAAGCAATATAAAACTTGAATTGCCCTATTAATTCAAGAAATTGCATTTATAATTAAAAATCTTTCCAAAAAGAAAAATTCATGCCTAAATGGCTTCACTTGTAAACTCTAGCATTTAAGGAAGAAATAAAACCAATTGTACACAAGCTCTTTGAGAAAATAGAAAATACTTCCGAACTCATTTCATGAGGCCAAATATATAAGAAAACTACAGACAAATATCCCTCATGAATATAGACACAAATATACTTAACAAAATTTTAACAAGACAAATTAGTATATGTAAAAGAATACTTACTATACATCATGATGGAATGAGGTTTATCTGGGGAGTGAAAGGTTGGTTTGACATCCAAAAATTAATCAGTGTAATTCACCATATTAGAATAAAGAAGAAAATATAATCATTTCAATAAATGTAGGAAAAGCTTTTTGTGAAGTTCAACACTAATTTGTGATTTAAAAAAATCTATCAGCAAACTAAGAATAAAACATTTCTCTTAATCTAATTAAGGGCATCTTCAAAAATCTACATCTTTCACTGTACTCAATAGTGAAAGCCTCAATGCTTTCTACCTAAGATAAGGAACAAGGCAGAGATATCTATTCTGCCATTTCTGTTCAACATTATACTGGAAGTTTTAGCCAGTGCAGTAAGGCAAGAAAAAGAAATGACAGTCAATAAATTGGAAAGGGAGAAGTAAAGTCGTTTTTATTGGTAGATGACATGACCAAGTATTAATACATAGAAAGCTTAAAGAGTCTACTAGAACTAATAAGTGAATTTATTGAGGTCAGAATACAATGTTAATGTACAAAAATTATAATTTTATATATTAGCAATGAACAATTAGAAAATGAATTTCGAAAACAACTTCATTTCCAACAGCACCCAAAAACAAGTTAGAGATAAATTTTACAAAACATGGAAGATAGTTTCTTTTCCTGTGCAGAAGCTCTTTAGTTTAACTAGATCCCATTTTTCATAAAAAAGAATGAGATCATGTCCTTTGCAGGGACATGAATGAAGCTGGAAGCCAACATTCTCAGCAAAGTAACACAGGAACAGAAAACCAAACACCACGTTTTCACTCATAAGTAGGAGTTCAACAATGAGAACAGATGGACACAGGGAGGGGAACATCACACACCGGGGCCTGTCAGGGAGTGGGGGGCAAGGAGAAGGACAGCCTTAGGGCAAATACCTAATACATGCGGGGCTTAAAATCTAGATGACAGGTTGATAGCTGCAGTAAACCACCATGGCACATATATGCCTATGTAACAAACCTGCATGTTCTGCACATGTATCCCAGAACTTAACATGTTTTAAAAATGGGAGAATTCTATTTTTTAAAAAAAACTATAAATTTTGCTGAGAGAAATTACAGACTTAAGTAAATGTTATTAACATCATTTTCATGGGTTGGAACACTCAATATTGTTAAGATAGCAGTTCACCACACATCAATTTATAACTCCAATAGATATTTTTAAAAAGTTATTCTAAATTTATATTAAAATGAATTGCCTCTCTTAAACCTCCCTTATAATTTTTTTAAGAGATTTCAGAAAACTAAAAACTATATTGCACAGACTCCATTGAAGCTAGGAGTCTAGGAAAAAATTTGATCCACAACGTAACAAGCAGTTATGTGATATTTATTTGGAAGTCAGAATTAAGGTATAAGTCAACTTCCTACTGCTGCTTCTATTTCCAGCAAGATAAGATCAGCCATAGGTGATTGTTTGTGGTGATCTTTTTCTACTTTCATTTATCTAGTCATCAACTTTATGGGAATAAAAATCTGTGGTAGTGTGTCTGGAATTGTTGGGTTCTTGGTCTCACCGACTTCAAGAATGAAGCCACAGACCCTCACAGTGAGTGTTACAGTTCTTAAAGATGGTGTGTTTGGAGTTTCTTCGTACTGGTGGGTTTGTGGTCTCCCTGACTTCAGGAGTGAAGCTGCAGACCTTCGCAGTGAGTGTTATAGCTTTTAAAGGTGGCGCGTCTGGAGTTGTTTGTTCCCTTCAGTGGGTTCGTGGTCTCGCTGGCCTCAGGAATGAAGCTGCAGACCTTCGCGGTGAGTGTTACAGCTCATAAAGGTGGTGCGGACCCAAAGAGGGAGCAGCAGCAAGATTTATTGAGAAGAGCAAAAGAACAAAGTTACCACACCCTGGAAGGGGACCCAAGTGGGTTACTGCTGCTGCCTAGGCAGCCTGCTTTTATTCCCTTATCTGGCCCCACCCACATCCTGGAGATTGGTCCATTGTACAGAGAGATGATTGTTCCATTTTACAGAGAGCTGATTGGCCCATTTTACTGAGAGCTGATTGTTCCGTTTTGACAGGATGCTGATTGGTGTGTTTAGAAACCTGGAGCTAGACACAGAGTACTGATTGGTGCGTTTACAATCCTTTAGCTAGACAGAAAAGTTCTCCAAGTCCCCACTAGATTAGCTAGACACAGAGCACTGATTGGTGCCTTTACAAACCTTGCGCTAGACACAAAATGCTGATTGGTGCATTTACAAACCTTTAGCTAGACATAAAAGTTCTCCAAGTCCCCACCTGACTCAGGAGACCAGCTGGCTTCTCCTAGTGGATCCCGCCATGGGCGGAGCTTCCTGCCAGTCCCACGCCATGCGTCAGCACTCCTCAGCCCTTGGGCAGTCGATGGGACCGGGCGTGGCAGAGCAGGAGGTGGCGACCATCGGGGAGGCTCAGGCCACCCGGGAGCCCACCGGTAGGGGGACTCGGGCATGGCGGGCTGCACGTCCTGAGCCCTGCCCCGCAGGGAGGTGGCTGAGGCCTGGGAGAATTTGAGCACGGCGTGGGCCGCCGGCAGTGCTGGGGGACCTGGCGCACCCTCCACAGCTGCTGGCCCGGGTGCTAAGCCCCTCGCTGCCCAGGGCCGGCAGCGCCAACCGGCTGCTCTGAGTGTGGGACCCACTGTGCCTTACCCACCCAGAACTCGCACTGGCCTGCGAGCGCGTCATGCAGCCCCGGTTCCCACGTGCGCCTCTCCCTCCACACTGCCTGGCAAGCAGAGAGACCCGGCTCCGGCCTCGGCCAGCCCAGAGAGGGGCTCCCACAGTGGGGCTCCCACAGTGGGGCTCCCACAGTGCAGCAGCGGGCTGAAGGGCTCCTCAAGCATGGCCAGAGTGGACGCGGAGGCCGAGGAGGCACCGAGAGCGAGCGAGAGCGAGCGAGGGCTGCTAGCACGTTGTCACCTCTCAGTAGCAGAGCAATTGTAGCAGCAGCAGATTCCTGAACTCCATGACTTCGATGGTGTGATCCTGAAGTCAGTAGTTCAGAGGCAGTTCTCTAACATTTCCAGCTTTCTTTCAAAGAAACTAAGAGGGATTTTTGTTTTCTTCACTGAAATGTGGCTAATCCAATATTCCACAACTCTTAACTATTTTTATTTCAGTTTCCTTACCCTTAGCTAATCAATTAAGTTAATCCGCTAAGTTCATCAGTGCCTTCCAGTCCACTGATTTTCTCTCAACATTCACTTTTGAAAGGGCCATGAAGGAAAATGAACCAGGAAGATCCTCCCTGGGGCAGAGCTACCACACTAGAGGCACACAATATTGAGTATAATGAGACTTACAGAGAAGAATATAGCAATCTGGGGAAGCAGACCACACTTACTGAAAGTAGCACTGCAGAAGTAGTGCTTATTAATTTAGATTGTAATTTGAAATTGCCACATTATTCACTTCTAAGATTTCAAATTGCTTTATATCTGACAGTTTGTACTTCAGACCTGCCTATTTTTGTTTTACAGGTCCTATTTAGTTACTAATGGATATTGATCCTTTATTTCTCAGATTTGTTTTGATATGTTTATCACATTTTTCTATTAAGAGAAATTCCACTTAGAGTCAGTTCCTTTCTAAAGTTGATTTTGTTGGCTCTCTCTCATGGCATTGCATTTCTTTGCATTTTACAGTTGTGATTTGCAATTTTTTTAAGTAGACTTTTTGGTTTGTTTCATTCTTTGGTAGATTGTATTAATGTTTCTAATTCTTTACTCCTTCCCTTTTACAGAATTATACCTGGACATCTTTTGCCAGGTGACTTTTCAGTGCCTTCCACTATAGTAGATGGAATATACTTCCCCACTCCATTGAGCCCATTTTTTGTTGGCTAACCTATAGTTTTAAGATTGTAATTTTTTAAATCTAGTTACCTTGGTTGCTTTTTAGAGAGCTATTCGTCCCAATAACTTAGACCACCATTATTTAAAAATGGAATTCCTAACCACAATGTATGTACCTCATCATAGGAAGGAACACAAATGGGGGAGTAGAAGAAAACAGAAATGTATTAATAGGCGACAGTGAGTACTTCAGCTTTATGCGTAATGTTTTATTTCCTGTATTACAAAGTAAAAGATATGAAGCATTTGACTAAAAATGTTAATTTATATAATTTGAATGATGGGTACATGGGCAGTTGTTACATTTATATATACTTTTATGTATTCTAAATTTTTTTCTCAAAATAAAAAAGAGAAACAGTCAAGGGTTAGTATTGTGTCATCAAACTCATTACAGACTTCAATTCATTTTGTTTTATTTATTTCTGAACAGCATAATTTGAGGAAGTACAGCATACTTTAAGGAAATCTGTAGAAGGGCAAAGTAAAAGCATTTAAAAAAGTCTCATCACCTGAAAAGGGCAGAGAAAAAAAGAATAAAAGGAAGATGTGTTCTAGAGGTCTCATCTAGTTTGTATAGGGAAGAAAGTTGAGGTAATACAGCTGTACGGGAAAAGGGATAGATTAATATATACTTGGTCTTGAGAGCAGACATGTTGTTAACAATGAATGAAATGGAAACACACAACAAATCTTTGAAAGAATGAGATGAACCTAAAAAAAACCAACAAAAATAAGAAAAAAAGGAAATAATGATTTAAAATAGATAATGAAGAAACTAAGATACAGACATTAAATAAAATATAAATGGATTATTTTCTTTCACTAAAGCTTAAAGACGTAGTTTGGATTAGAAAACAAAAGCTGTGTATGAGAGACATGGTGAAATAGTAAAGAAGGGTGGAAAATAAAAGATAAGCAAAGATAAAATGTAAGGTCAGACCAATTATAAAAGGCAAAGATTTATGAAAAAGGTAACATTCATAAATATGTATATATCAACCTACATGCAACTAGCTAAATACATAAAGCAAAATCATTAGGAATTTGATAAGCCTAATAAAATATCATTATGACTGAAGATTTCAATACATCTCTGCCAAAATCAAAAAGATTTTGTAGAGAGAAAGAAACCCAGGACAGGGAAAAACAACCTTATATTATCTAGAGACAATATGTTGGCTTTCCTCTACACTAAGACACTTTGATACTGGTGCTTTCTTGATTTCTTGATCTTACCAGAACATGTCAAGTGAAGGTTTTACACAACTACAATGCCACTCCTATGGGCTGACAGCTGTAAAGAGATGCATCCCAATTCTAGAGATGTTAACACGTGAGAAAAATGTTTCTTAGAATCAAAAATATGAGGGGTTTTTCCATATATCAATGAAACATTTGCTCAAAAACATCATATACTTGGCCATAAAGTATATTCACTTTTTTAAAGGCTGTGTTGATAAATATGAAAAAGAAAGAAGGTGATCAACAAAGTCTTAACCACTTGAAAATTAAGATGCTCTAGATCACCCTTATATCAAAGATAAAATTTAAAAAATTAAAAACTATTTAGGACAGAGTGAAAAGAAGAACAATTTACACTAAGTTATTTGGAACACAGAGAACTTTTCAGTGGAACTTGCAAGCTTTAAATGCCTTCGTTATTAAGGAAAAGATTAAAAATAAAGGAATTGGAACTCATCTGTGGAAACTAAAGAGCAACAAACTAAATAAAAAGTTTTAACATATTAGTCAAGATACATATATAAACATAGAATATCAAATAAAACCTGAGACCTCAATCTAAGTTCTGTAAAAAACTTTAAAACAAAGATTGGAATCGTAAGGGTTAATGAAATATAGACATTTTTGACAATGCAAAAAATGTAAATATGGATAGAAAAAGTGGAAATAAATTGGTAAAACACAAAAGAGAGATTAATGGTTTGTGTCTATAATAGACAAAAAGCTCTTACATTGATAGGTAAATGACATAAAACCCAATACAACATGGACAGGTATACCGATAGGAAATTTTTAGCAAGGTAAATCAGATTGATCAAGAACATATGAAAAGATGTTGACATTCACGAGGAGTCAGAGTAAAGAAAATCAAAATAATTTTCCGAGGTGTGAAGCATTAGAATGAACACAGAATGATGGCATTTCAGGGCTAAGGCTGGAAATGGCCCCTCTAAGTTGCTGTGGGAACTGAGTAAACCTGGTCTTAACCATGTACTGAAGAAGGAATCTATCCACAAACCGAGGAGGAGTGTGGGTGCGGGTTGGGACTGGGCTGGCCAAAGGCCGCCAGAGAGGAGGAGGCCTGAGGATCACAAAACGCTTGAGGATGGCACTGCACCTGGGTCTGTACAATATGGTTTGCAATAAAACTCAAAGTCTTCCAGCCGAGATAAGAAAAAAAAAATTACAAATTACATGAATACCTACCTAGACAATCCAATTAAACTCTAACAGAATACATTGGATTTAACAATGGACCTAATATTAGGTAAATAGTGACAATAATAAATTGGATATGACAATGCAAAAATAATCCCGTTTATGAGTGATAATCATCTTAAAATATCGAAGAATGTAGGTACCCAGAAAGATTCTTCAAATATGTGAAGCAACTATTCACATTTCTTTAAAAATTGTAAGAACAGCTCTGAAAATTTAAGGTAAGTCATTTCCTTGTTGAAAAATGTGAAAATAACTAGTCATCACAAATTTAAAAATAAAATCAATGCAATTCCAAACAAATTCCAGTGAAGTTTTTGTTGAAGTGAGCTGGACAAAAGATAATGAAGGTTTGTATGTGTGAAAGAAATAATTCAATTGTATTATTGATTATATAAGGAAAATTCATTATTTCTGAAAAATTATAATTTACTTTAATCATTAGCTTTTTAATCGTAAGTGTTACTACTATATGAACAAAAACAGGTGAGGTTGTTATTCATAAGTCCAAGAAATGAGGTTGAATTTTGTTAGTTCTCAAAAAAAAGTAACTTTTAGGAATGAAGTTCATGCAGTGTTCTAATTTATAAAACAAACATTAGTTTTCAATCAACCATTGGCATATGATATGGTACCCAGATATTCTAACTGTAGTAATTTGTTAGTGCTACATAATTTGTAATATAGTCTAAGATTGATGAGAAGTAATTTAGAATGACACTGCTTATGTAAATTGTTAATCGTTTCAGTTGAGCATGTATATTAAATTTACATAAATTCAAATAGTATCATAGATAACTTATCGAATATTTATGTTTCATTTAATTTAGGCTTTTTTAATGAAAAAAAAAGTTTTGGCACATACTAAAATCAAGACCAGCTACATAATTTGTAGAGCCCAGTTCAAAATGAAAATGCAGAATCCCTTGTTCCTAAATCATTAAGAGTTTCAAGATGGTGACCACAGGGCACTAAACCAAGGGCCCTTGTGAGCATGAGTCCCAGTGTGACTATAAGAGTTGCATGCCCATGAAGCCAGCCCTGACTAACATACCATGCATGCATTTATTTTTACACTGAAACATCTGAGAGAAGACATAGAGCTTTTTAATACCCCAAATACATAAAACGATACAATTTATCCAAGGGTTTACCTTGATTAAGGATATGATGAACTTGGATTATAAATGTAATTATTTAGCATGTAAGAGTAAAGCTTTGTAATTCCTGGTTTAAAGTACTTATTTCAGAAGCTTTCAGTCTTTAAAGATACAAATTTAGGTTTAAAATTTATTTACCTTTTTACAGAAAAAATGGATGAGAACTTAAATTTCCACTTTTCTTGTTTAAATACTTTCTGAAGGACAGAAAGTTTAAATTTGGGAAAATAAATTTTCAATTAATCATTTAGATGTTTTTATGCATAGACTTATGAGTATTTTTCTTTTTTCTTGCCAAAAATGTAACATCTGTTTTTAACTCAATATCATTAACTAAAGGGCTTAAAACTCAATTGAATAATGTCCTTTTAAAATGAATTTGGCAGAAGCTGTTTCCAAGGAGAAAAGACTTTTGAGATACAGTTCTCTAATAAATTAATTAGTCTATTTTATTTATAAAAACTACATTGACCTGGTGACTGTAGAGCCTTTACTTTTTCCCCAGCAGGTGTGTTTTCTTATACCATGACCAAATATGAAGAATTAGAAAGTTTTGCTTCGTTTCTTAATTTTTTGCAAATTTTTAGAGTCATTCTATATTTAGACAACTATTAAGTGATTTTTAATGCCAATTAAAACAGGGATTCCATTATTTAAGGGACTTATCAGAATTATCTAAAAACACCCAAACTAGTCTAGATTTTAAAAATCCTCCAATCACAACCTGTACCTACCCTGGAATTATTTCATTTCTGAAGAAGTCTGCAGTAATAGGTGCCTCATCATCAAATGCGAAATCTCTTTTTGGAGTTCTGGGAATTCCCCATTCCTTAGGGAGGAATCCAATTTTGTTGGAACTAAAAATTATACAAATGTTGAGGAGAGGGATACTTTTAAGAAAAAAAATACAAAACCATGAATTCAAATTTAGTTTCTACTGCCTTGGAAGGAACCATACAAGGAAAGCCCCCTGAAGCATTAGCATCAAGGGTAAACCTTCCTCTGCCCACATCCCACCTCTCAATTCAGGTTGGCATTCATAAAGGGGAGGAGGTAATTACCCTTAATCAATGTCTACAATACTTTTCTTCCATGGAAAATAAAGAACTGTACATATTCTGAACAAGTTTAGGTAAGCTGACAGAAGGTTGTCTTTCTGACTGCTTGCTTGACACAAGGTTCAAGAGGGAAGCACATACTCGGAAAAAAAAAAAAAAATCCTTCCATTCGGCTACCCTGAGCTTCCACTTCTGCTCAACCAGACCTTCATCTGCCCTATTCTCCAGCTGGTGGCAGTTCCTTGCAATGAGGAACAGCCATCAATCTACTCAGGAGAGGGCTCTGCTTTTTACTGAAATGTTATATTGAGGCAGGAGAATAGAGTCTGGAGGCAGGGAGCCTCATTGGACCAAAAGGAAAACCCCACCTCTTCATGCCCAAGTGATAAGGGGCCAGAGGCCCCCTTCCTCTACAAAACCCCCTTTCCCCTTTGTCACAAACAACAAATGCCTCTAATTAGTCCCAGGCTGAACCTTCACTTCAGCCTCTGATTAGTCGGGGGCCAATCCTTCATTTGCATAGGGTGTAACCAATTGGAGACCTCTAAAGGGTACCTAGCGGTGTTACCAAATTCTTTTAGCTTAATAAAAGCCCTAAAGAACATTGCAACTGGGGCTGTTGAGCTGCTTGTTTGAGCCTGCTCCCGCTCTGTGAAGTGTACTTTCTTTTCAATAAATCCGTGCTTTTGTTGCTTCCTTCTTTTATTGCTTTGGTTGTGGGTTTTGTTTAATTATTTGTTCAACCAGCCAAGAACCCAACTTGCAGTCAAGGCTTTCCATCCAGTAACAATATTTTGTTAGCTGGCTTACTTATGTTAAGTGTTGCTCACTTTCAATCCATGAATTTTATTTGACTACATTGTAAGATTCACCAATTTGGCAAATTTTTAAAGTTAATTCCATTTTTAATTTTTGTTAACAAATGTATTTTCACAAAATTCATTTGATGTTTTTCTCTTAAAATTGGTTATTTAATTCTGTTCTAGAGTATATCACATGTATTTCTGTCAATAATAGCTTTTACCTCTCATAATTTTCTGTTTTATATGTGCATTTTTATTGAATTAATCTTTCATTTTGATAACTATATACTTAACAATAAAGGACTTTTGGACATTGCTTTTAGTGTATCATGTGTTAAAGCTAAATTTCTTATTTATTTATTTTATTATACTTTAAGTTCTAGGGTACATGTGCACAAAGTGCAGGTTTGTTACATATGTGTACATGTGCCATGTTGGTGTGCTGCACCCAGTAACTCGTCATTTACATTAGGTATTTCTCCTAATGCTATCCCTCTCCCCTCTCCCCACCCCACGACAGGCCCCAGGGTGTGATGTTCCCCACCCCATGTCCAAGTGTTCTCATTGTTCAATTCCCACCTATGAGTGAGAACATGCAGTGTTAGAATTCGTTTTTAGATGTTTACTGCTCCCATTGCAAATTAGTATTGATGTGAATTCACAAAGCTTGAAAGACTTCTAAGCTGCATTTTCAGCTCTCGCTCCTCAGCCTGCTCACCAACATCCAAATAATCCTTCAATTTTCATTATTTAGATGGCTGCCTCTTTCTTTTGTCATTATTTTATGTAATGCTTATTGGATTGTGAAAATGAATAAATAATTGTTGAGAAATGATTTGTGGTGCTTTGTTTGATTTCAGTTTCCTATTGAATCATTCAGAAACAATTAAATATATTGGCTTTTAGTGCCAAAGTAAAATATCTGAAATTTTTCTAGAATTTTGGACAAAGTTCCAGACATTTCTCCTAGCATGGCACTGATGACACCAGTTCTCTCTGTATAGAATTCAGTGACATTTTCAAATAAATATTTAATTGACACAACTTTTTGTTTTAGGAATATTTGTGTGTGTGTGTGTGAAGATACAGGGTATCACTCTGCTGTTGGAGTGCAGTGGTGCAATCATGCTCACTGCAGCCTTGAACACCTGGGCTCAAGCAATCCTCCCACCTCAGCCTCCTGAGTAGCAAGGACTATAGTTATGAGCCACCATGCCCCACTAATTTTTTTATTTTTATTTTTGAAGAGACAGGGTCTTGCTGTGTTGCCCAGGCTGGTCTTGAACTCCTGGCCTCAAGTGATCCTCCCACCTCATCCTCCCAAAGTGCTCAGTTACAGGCATAAGCCACCAAGCACAGCTCAAAACTATTTTTATCAATAAATAAGTATAAATTTTGCTTTAATTCAGATGTTACATTAATTACATTAATTGTAGCACTACCAAATCATTAAATTACAAGGAATTTTACATTTAAAGTAAGTAAATAAAATATATATTTATGTCAAATAAAATTTGGGAATAGCTTCAGTTCTATAAGAGATTTTAATATATGATGAAGAAATAATAGATTATGGTATGGTTTGTTAAATTAGTAGTGCTGCCATAATTGATAATTGATTAAAACAATAATCTCTTGCTTTGTAAGTTTTCATAAAAGTTATTTTCTCATTTTAATAGAATATATGTTGTGACAAGTGGTCCACAACCCTAGATAACAATGAAAAACCTGTATCACTATTATTTTTTGAAGTGATATTAAGCATTTTACTTTGAAATTGCTTTAGTATTTTTAACTAATCATAGTGTTTAAATTATGATGGTTTATTCTGTCTTAAAATTCATTTCATCAATACATTGATAAAAGATTGTTTCAGAAACTTTATTTAAAATATTTTAAGGTAGAACTTATTTAATATGTACTTTTAATTATGTCTCTTGATGATTATAACTATTCTTTATTTCAGCATGGGTTTTACAAAATTTTAGTCCTGTTTTGGTGAATCTATGAATGTTTCCACTTTTAAAGATACAACATTTAAGTGCCATTTGCATCCATTTTCTTTTTTAGTATTTTTTTCCTCAATATGAAAGGATACTTAAGAGTTTTCTGGCATTTCCTGATGTTTCTCATTTAAGACTTTTACTGCACTTTTTTTTTTTTTTTTTTTTTTTTTTGAGATGGAGTCTCACTCTGTCACCCAGGCTGAAGTGCAGTGGCATGATCTCAGCTTACTGCAACCTCTGCCTCTCAGATTCAAGCTTCTCCTGCCTCAGCCTCCCGAGCAGCTGGGACTACAGGCGCATGCCACCAAGCCTGGCTAATTTTTTTTTTTGTATTTTTAGTAGAGACGTGGTTTCACCATATTGGTCAGGCTAGTCTTAAACTCCTGACCTCGTGATCTGCCTGCCTCAACCTCCCAAAGTGCTAGTATTACAGGCATGAGCCACCGTACCCAGAGACCTTTTCTACTATATCAGGTGATGTTCCAGGCTGTAGCACATTAATATAATCTTATTTTCTCAGAGATTCAGAAGATTCATATTAATAATAGTAAAAAGAGGAACGTTAAGAAACATATTCAGAATTTGTTGGATGTTTATTTTCAATATTAATACACATTATTCACTAAGTATCAAAGTACTACATATTTACTAGTCACATAAAAATCTCACTCTAAGAACCATAATATCAAATCAAACTAGTTAGAAACTGAAGCAGGTATGAGCAAAAGAAGTGTTATGATTTAAATTATCATTGAAAAGATAGTTAATATGCATATTGGATAAATATCAACATTAAAACAATTTTAAGAGTGAGGCAAATCGAGTTTTAAAATTTTTACAAGCCATTATTTTATTACACAGGAATCTTATTCCTGCACCAAGGAGAAAGGAAGCTCAATTAGCTCGTTCAGAACTTTTCTTCCATAAGTTCATGTGACATTACTTCAATTATATCATGAATTTAAAGGAGGACATCTCAAAATATTATTCATAGTTAACAAATTCCAGGTCATTGGCATTATTATATGGCTCTATGTTCAATACAGGTTATTCTATTGATTTAATTTGCTTAAATGTTTTCACTCATTCAAAATAATGACAAATTGAAATTAAATATGTCTTATTTGAAAAGAATTGACATATTTCCACTAAGGATTCTTCTTTTCCAGGAACAGGAATAAGGACAACTTGACACTTTGATCTTCTTTACCAATAACTGATCTGTTAAAAATAACTTGGGTACTATGCTTACTACGTGGGTGACTAAATAACCTGTACAACAAACCCCCATGACATGAATTTACCTATATGACAAACCTGTACATGTACCCCGAAGCTAAAATAAAAGTTTAAAAAACAAATAAATACTTTGGAAGGCTGAGGCAGGTGGATTGTCTGAGCTCAGGAGTTCGAGACCAACCTGGGCAACACAGTGAAACCCTGTCTCTACTAAAATACAAAAAGTTAGCTGGGCATGGTGGCGTGTGCCTATAATCCCAGCTACTCAGGAGGCTGAGGCAGGAGAATTGCTTGAACCGGGGAGATGGAGCTTGCAGTGAGCCGAGATCATGCCATTGCACTCCAGCTCTGGGTGACAGAATAAGACTCTATCTCTAAAAAAATAAAAAAATAAGTAAATAAATAAAAATAATTGGTCTGATACACATTTTTTTCACTTCTTACATAAGTTTTGGTAATTTATTTTTCTTAGAAAAATTGCTTTTGAATCTGTTTTTTCATTTATAAGAATAATTTGTGCCTGTAATCACAGTACTTTGGGAGGCTGAGGCAGGCAGATCACGTGAGGTCAGGAGTTCAAGACCAGCCCGGCCAATATGCTAAACCTCGTCTCTACTAAAAATACAAAAACTAGCCAGGCATGACGGTGCATGCCTGTAATCTCTGCTACTTGGGAGGCTGAGGCAGGAGAATCACTTGAACTTGGGAGGCAGAGGTTGCAGTGAGCTGAGATCACACCACTGCACTCCAGCTTGGGTGACAGAGAGAGGCTCCACCTCAAAAAAGAAAAAAACAAAAAAGAATAATTTGTTATTTTATAATTATTTCAATTTGCTCCATTTTTTTGCTCATTTGTTTTTTCAATGAAAATCTACTGAGGGCAGAGCAAGTTTCTAGGTACTGTTCCAATATTTAGTATATATTGGTGAATAAAATGGTTGAAGTTTCTTCTATTATGGGTCTTCAATGTTAGTGAGGAAAGACATGGGAAAAAGCAGCAAAGTGATTTCAGGTAGAGTAAGTGCCATAAAGGTAATACAGCAGTGTGATAGGAGAGAGAATAAATGATAGAAGGAAATTTTTTAGAGTGGTCAGAAAAGGATATTTTGAAAAATTGACATTTAAGCTGAGACCTGAAAGATGAGGAGGAACCAGCAACACAGATGTGGGAAGATCTAGGAAAATAATATCTCCGGAAGAAAGAAAATACCAAAAGCTCTAAAAAGAAAATGAGGTTAAATTATATTTATTTCTATATTTTCTTTGCTAATTCACTGTATTTGTGGTTTGCCTCTTTTTTCTCATTGCTTGTGGTTTAATTTTTATTCCTAAGTCAGAGAATTAGCATTGAATTTGTTTCTTCATTCTACTACTTGTTTTCTTTTTCTTTTTTTTATTTTAAGGCGTTATTAAAATATGATTGACAAATTGCACTTGTTTAAAATGTACACTCGGATACATTTTTTACCTATTTATACCCCCATGAAATCATCATCTTCTATTACTATGAAGATACCCTTTGTGCTCTTTTCCTAAGCAGTCCCTCCACTTGGTACAATCAATGCCATCCACTCTTGCCTACTCCAGGATGTGTTCTTGCAATCATTCCTCCTCTTTCTCCTCTGGAATCAGTTTCTTGTTTCTATATTCTCCTTTACTTGCAGCCCCAAACTTTCCAAAAAAGTTCTCTATTCTCATTATCTCTGATTTCTCACCTGCGTTTCTCTCTTGAATCCAATCTAATTAGGCCCCCTTTCCATCACCCCACCAAAATGGCTCTTGTCAAAATTACTGATGACTTCCATGTTACCAGACTGGATGGCCAGTTCTTGAGATTCAACTCTTAGCAGCTTTTATTATATATAAATTTCTTTATTTGTTAGTTGTTACAACCCATAGAATATAAGGTCTTTGTTTTGTTTACTGCTATATTCCTCAAATCTATCATAGTTTGTAGCACATAGTAAGGGCAATTAACTATTTGCTGAATGAATGTTAATTGAATCTCCTTCATGTGTAGTTTTCTAGTGTATAATCTTCTCTATATTTTATGTTCCCTTTCTCCACTGGGAAGGGGAGGCATATCAATATCATTTCATAGGTCACATGAGTTTTTTTTCCTAGTTACTAATATTCTTAAAAAGATATGATCTTTAGGACATATACTGAGTGGGGTGAGTCAAGGAGAGTGCTTCAGTATTGTTTGTTGACTCTAATCATCTCAGTAATTTTTCGTTTGTTTGAGACAGTCTGACTCTGTCGCCCAGGCTGGAGTGCAGTGGTACTATCTCTGCTCACTGCAACCCCTGCCTCCTGGTTCAAGTGATTCTCTTGCCTCCACCTCCCAAGTAGCTGGCATTATAGATGTGGACCACCATCCCCGGCTAATTTTTGTATTTTTAGTAGAGATGGGGTTTCACCTTTTTGGCTAGGCTGGTCTCGAACTCCTGTACTCAAGCATTCTGCCCACCTCAGCCTCCCAAAGTGCTGGGATTACAGGCATGAGCCACTGTGCCCAGCCTAATCATCTCAGTAATTGGACCCTAGGCTAACAGGAAGTCTAAGTCATAAAGTATTGTTTATGACTTAACAGACTTAAACAGTATGTTTCCTCATGGAAATTTCTATAACAGCTATTTCAAAGCTATCTGCTCTTCACTTTTTCTCCTTCACTCTAATGTACTCAAGCCTGATTTTTGCAAAGAAGTCATGACATTGCTTTTTGTTACTTTTGCTACTGCTAAGTCCTTCTTCCCTTGACACTCCAAAGTCTCAAATGGGCTGTTGATATTCCCTACTCCCAATCTATTCTATTTATTTACCTGAAATATTATATTTTTTGTTTACTTGCTATTTTATGTATCCCCCAACTAGAACACAAGCATCATGAGGAGCTCTGTTTATTTTATTCATTGCCGAATTCTTTGTGGCTAGAAAAGTGCCAGGCATGTTATTGGCTCAGTAAATGAATGTATGAATCTACTTAAATATCAGGTGTTATATGTGCCTCAGTAAGGGATATGAAAAGGCCACAGGTGTGATCCATCCAAAATTACTTTCTCTCAGCAAAAATTCCATCTTGGCATCCATAGGTTTATTGGGGTTTGTTACACATGCATTCTATTCAATACTGTTCATTGAAAAGAAAGCTTCAGTTAGCCTTTCTACCTTCTTTATTATCTGTGAGATTTGTTATAATTCCACCTTGGGGGGAACATGGGTGATTTTTAATGTAATTTGTTACCCATTGTTTTGTTTTCAAAATAATGTTTTCTTTTGTTTCTAGATTTAAAAGGTGTAAATAGGTTGGAGTTTAATAAGAGGAACAATGTATATTTCTTAATGGGGGGAAGAAGAAGACAAAGATACAGGTATGTTTGTGTATTTCATGGTGTGAAAATGAGAGTATTCTGTACTGTTGCCTTCCATTTTCTTAGTGAATTAAAAAGTAAATTATCACCTGGATGTGGAACATCATGGAAAAGAATATGACATATTTTAGAAGAACAATGGCATGATACAGTAATCTAATGAAAACCTTAGGACTCATTGGCAATGATGAATACCAGTTTAAGGTTTCTAAACACTAATATGTAGTGAAAACAATCAACCCAGATGTGTGGATTTTTTTTTCCAGTAATTTTCAGCTGCTAGAGTCCGCATATGTAGAAAGAGTAGATGATTGAATTCATCCAGGTTTGGAGCATATGTATGCTAGAGAGAAATTGAGACAACGAATACAAGCAAATTTGCAAGAGTGATTATGATGTACTACACCATCAAAACTGAGAAAGAAGAGTGTGTAAAAGGGACTAATGGATGGTGAGTAAAGTGCTGGAATCAATCTAAAGGTCTTATTTAGATTTAAAAAATTCTGAGGTGGGAAGTGTTTTAATAAATGAACTGGAAGTTTAAGAGGTAGTAGATGTAGGGATGTTTCAGATCACAAGAGGTGAAGAGTCAAGAAACTTTAAGGACAGAATATTCAATGGATTATTAAGTGAATGGTGATAGCATAAAGATATTTCTTTGTCTGTACACAACCTGTCAAATCTTGCATGTTCTGGCCCCATCTCTCACTCAAGATTTATCGTAAGCTGCCTCATTCTTGCTCCATAAGCTTTAGCCACATCAGTCTATTCTCAGTTATTTCCCTCCTAAGCGCCTTCTCACAAGATGCTAGTTTTATTTTACAGGTTTCTATCTTAGAGGCCCTTTATGACCTGCCTCTCTTCCCCACATCTTACCTGTCACATCTTTTCTCTCTGTGTTTCTTAATTTATGCTGTATCAAAAGCAAACTCTCACAACCCACATACACTATTTTCTATTCAATATTTTCTATTCAATTACATATAACTTCTTACTGTTATAATTATATATTTTGCTTCATATAGATATTTGTGATATTTATCCTATTTTGTTGTTGACTGCGTATGCTAGTTTTACAGCTGAAATTATTAAAGGATCAGTGAAATTCTCATAGTGGTAAGCATTAACTCATTATTTTATAAGCTACTTTCATGAGTTATGAGTAGATGTTTAACTGTTACTTTATTTTTATGTCAGATGCTGAATTCTGTTGTTGGTTTCCTGATAAATATTTATTTTTTATTTTTCAGGTTATCATATCTTCCTTTACATTAATTTATCAGACTTAGCCTCTTCTTCTGCTGGTAGTATTAATCTCAAGGACAAAGTCAAAAGTATTTATAATGATTCAAAGAGGTGCTCATACAGCTATTGAGAATTTTTTTTTATTTCTTCCTAGCATTTAGAAATATTCTACGTTAAATGGTAAGATAAATAAAAGAAGAAATGAAAAAGGAGACATTACAACCAATACCACAAAAATTCAAAAGATCATTAGAAGGCATTATGAGCAACTGTATGCAAATGAATTAGAAAACCTGGAAGAAATGGATAAGTTCCTAGACATATATACCTACTGAGATTGAATTATGAAGAGACAGACCACCTAAATAGGCCAATAACAAGTAATAAGATAGACACAGTAATAAAAAGTGTTCCATCAAAGAAAATCCCAGGACCTTATGACTTTCCTGCTAAATTCCACTAAACATTTCAAGAAGAACTAATATCAATCCTACTCAAATTATTTCAAAAAATTACAGAGAAGAAAATACATCCAAATTCATTTTATAAGGCCAGCATTACCCAGATATCAAAAACAGACAAAGATACACAACAATGAAAAAACAAAACCAAATGCCAATATCTCTGATGAACATAGATGGGAAAACCGTCAATAAAATACTCGCAAACTGAATTCAACAACACATTATAAAGATTATTCATCATAATCAAGTGGGATTCATTCCAGAAAAGCAAGGATGGTTCAATATATGCAAATCAGTAAATGTAATACATCACACCAACAGAATGAAGGAAAAAATGATTTCAATAGACGCCAAAAAAGTATTCAATAAAATTTAACATTCTTTCATGATAAAAAAATAAAACTCTTAACAAAGTAGGTATAGAAGGCAAATACCTCAACACGAAGAAGGCTGTATGTGACAAACCTGCAACTAGTATTATACTGAATGGGGAAACACTGAAAGCCTTTCCACTAAGGTGTGGAACAAGACAAAGATTTCTACTTTTACCACTTTTATTCAACATTGTACTGTAAGTCTTAGAGCAATTAGGCAAGAAAAAGAAGGAAATGGCATTTAAATAGAAAGAAAGAAATCGACTTATTCTTGTTTGGATATTATCTTATAGTTAAAAAAGCCTAAAACCTTTGCTAAAAAACTATTTGAACTAATAAACGCGGTAAAGTTACAGGATACAAAATCAATTCACAAAAATCAGTAGCATTTCTATATGCCAACAGCAAACAAGCTAAAAAAAAAAGAGAAAGCAATTCTATTTACCATAGCTACAAAAAACCCCATAGAAATCTACTTAATCAAAGAAGTGAAAGATCTTTACAATGAAAACTATAAAACTCTGATTCAAGAAACTGAAAAAGACATAAACATATGGAAACATATTTCATGTTCATGCATTAGAAGAATCAATATTGTTAAAATATCCATACTACCCAAAGCAATCTACAGATTCAGTGCCATTACTATCAAAATATCAATGATATTCTTCACAGAAATAGGAAATACAATCCTACAATTTATATGAAATCACAAAAGGCCCAGAATAGACAAAGCTATCCTGAGCAAAAAGAACAAGGCTGGAGGCATCCCATTAGTTGGCTTCAAATTATATTTCAGAGCTATAGTAACCAAAACAGCATAGTATTGGCATAAAATCAGACATGTAGACCAGTGGAACAGAATAGAGAACCCAGAAATAAATCCATGCATTTACGGTCAATTCATTTTCAAAAAAATGTGCAAAGAACATACTTCATGGAAAAGACAGTCTTTTCAGCAAATGATGCTAGCAAAACTGGATATCCATATGCAAAAGAATGAAACTAGATCACTATCTCTCCACCTATACAAAAATCAAATCAAAATAGATTAAAGACTTAAATCTAAGACCTGAAGCTGTAAAACTACTAGAAGAAAGCATTGAGGAAATTAATTGAGGCAAAGATTTCTTGAGTAAGAGCTCAAAAGCACAGGCAATGAAAGCAGAAGTGGACAAATGGGATCATATAAAGCTAAAAAACTACAGAGCAAAGGAAACAACAAAATGAAGAGACAACCCACGGAATGGGAGAAAATATTTGTAAACTATTCCAGTGACAAAAGATTAATAACCAGAATATATAAGGATCTCTAATAACTCAATAGCAAAAACCAAATAACTGGATTTAAAAATGGGCAAGAGATCTGAATAGTCACTTCTCAAGGAAAGACATATAAATGGTCAACAGATATCTGAAAAAATGCTCAACATCACTAATTATCATGGAAATGCAAATCAAAACCACAATGAGTTACCCCAGTTAAAATGGCTTTCATTGAAAAGACAAAAAACAATGAATGCTGGCGAGGATGCAGAGAAAGGAATGCTGATACACTGTTGGTGAGAATGTAAGTTAGTACAGCCACTACGGAAATCAGTATGGAGGTTCAGCATGGAAAAAAATAAAAAACAGAACTACCATATGATCCAGCAATCCCACTGCTGGGTATATATTCAAAAGAAAGAAAATCAGTATATCAAAGAGATATCTGCACTCTTATGTTTATTGCAGCACTATTCACAATAGCCAAGATAAAGAATCAACATAAGTGCCCATCAACAGATGAATGGATAAAGACAATGTGGCACACATACACAATAGAATATTATTCATCCATAAAAATGAATGACATCCTGTCACTTGCAACAACATGGATGGTAATAGAGGTCATTGTGTTAAATAAACCAAGGGCAGGAAGAAAAATATTGCATGTTGTTGCTCATATATGGAGGCTAAAAAAGTGATCTAATGGAGGTAGAGAGTAGTCACCGGAGGCTGGGAAGGGTATTGGGGAGGGATGATAAAGAGAGATTGGTTCATGGATACAAAAATACCGTTAGATAGAAAGAATAAGATGTTGAGTTCAGTAGCACAGTAGTGAAAATATCGTATATTTAAAAATAACTAGAGGAGTGGATTTGGAATATTCCCAACACAAAGAAATGATAAATGTTTGAGGTGATGGATATACCATTACCCTGCTTTGATAATTATACATTGTGTTCTTGTATCAAAATATGACATGTACACTATAAATATGTACAACTATTATGTATCCATAAAAATTAAAACATTTTTAAAAGGTAAGAAATAGTTCTCATTAAAAATATCACTGAGATTATTTTTCCATTATAAATTATGTTTCAAAGAACTCAACACAATAAGAACATTCAAAACTCATTTGCAAGTTCTGTGGAGGTTTTTTCTCTAACCCTCTCTCATTTATTTTATCATACTTTTCTAGCTTTAAAACATATTTCCTTTAGATGTCCTGGTATAAAAAAGACAAAGGTCATATACCCATTTTGCTTTATACTTAATAAATCTAAATAGAATCAACTGCTAATCATTTCCTTTTACACCTAATGCTTTTATATATACAAAATTATTGGATCAAGGCAAAGGATTTTATAAGGTAGGGAGTGACTCCGTAAGTTGGGCTGCGTATCAGTGTCA
This sequence comes from Pongo abelii, assembly GCF_028885655.2. Lineage (NCBI taxonomy): Eukaryota > Metazoa > Chordata > Mammalia > Primates > Hominidae > Pongo > Pongo abelii. The sequence goes on along the minus strand of NC_071985.2, from coordinate 42,109,327 downwards.
CTTCTTCAGACATACAGATGCCTGGTATAAAAGTTGGTCACATGAATTGGGTCATTTTTTATCATATCCAACTAAAACAGTCAATTGGCCAGGGGGAAAAAGCATTCAGAACACATAACATTGATCAAAGAATGCAATTCTATGCAAGCCTGGTTGCTGAAACTGCCTTCTGTAACCTGAAATTGGTTTTATCTAATTACTGAAACAACCTGCTGTGACTCTAAGACTAGTTTTACCCAAGGCTGTCACTCACCAATCAGAAGCTGCCAGCTCCCCCAAATTTTACTAGTGCCAATAAACTTTCCTACAAAATAATATGCAACATTTCTCGTTTTATTTTGTTTTTTTTTTTTTTTTTTTTTTTTTTTTACAAAACCTCTAACCTCTTTGTTTTACAGACATACCATGGACCACCCAGTCTGTGTGTATGCCCCAAATTATGAGTCTTGCTTCCCAAATAAAACATTTTAAATTTAGAGATTCATCTCTAGTTTTATTTGACTTTGACACTAGTCAGATGCAGATCACCTGAGTTAGATTTTCCAGCAGTGAAAAATAAAACCCATTTGTCACAGGTGACTCACATATAGCCAAGTGTGAGAGCCACTGTTTTAGACATGAGTATATGCACAGAATGAGTAGCTGTTTACATGTAATGAGTATATAATGAATAGCTGTTTAAATGAGTAGAATGTTTTAATGTCTTCTGTTAAAGTCTGAAATATTCTGGTAGATTTACCAGAGGTCTACCTACTCTAATTTCTGGATACAAGATGCTGAATTACAATAAATCAGTATTTATGATGTCACTGTAATTGAGTTTGAAATCTAATTAACTTTACATTTTTACATTTTGCCAAATATTGCCAAGTCTATTTTTAACATTAAATGCTACTGGCTCAGTGATATGGAGAAAAATAGCATCTTAAATCATTCAGTAAAACGTAATTATAATTTTAATAAATACATTGTCACTTTTATCAAAGTAGGTTATTCACTAAAATTTTAATCTTTATTAGTTTGCTTAGAATCTTAATGAAATAATAAATCAAATGTAGTATTTTACGTCTTAAAATTTTTAGTATTTAAAAAATCTTGGAAGCAATTAATATAAGAAATTTTTATATGTTGACACCAATGCTTTATAATTATTGGATTTTATTTTTCTTGACATGATTATAATAAAAGAAGCTTAGTAGTAGTGATCTTCATTGTTGTAGCTGTGGATTTCTTAAAACTCATTTCTGGTAGGTAAAATAAATCAGCCCATTGTAGCTTTAGGAAAATTCAATGTATATGTATGTGAAGGGTGTTTTATAAGGATATAGGAGTCTCACAGACCCCACTGACAGTACTATAGCTGCCTTCAGATGGGCAGTGGAGCCAGGCCCTGGAAGGCAGTCAGGGTCTTCTCTCCAACTTTCTTCTTTTTTCTCTCTGGGTGCCTGCTTACATTTTTGTTGTTTGTTGTTGTTGTTGTTGTTTTTTGTCTTTCTTTGGACTGTTCTGCTACATTATCTGTATACAGCTGGAGACATGATAACCAATTGTTTCCAGGTTTTGCATTTCTATTCAGGAGATACATCCAGACAGAAGCTAGAAACTCTTAGACATAGCCAAATTCCAGGAATTTAACTCTGGTACTGGTCAGTGAAGGGCCAAGCAACCCTGAAGTCAGTTTCTATGGCTAGAGTCATAAGGTCATCATGAAAAAAATTTCAACCAGAATCCAATCTGGTAACCTTGTAGATTGCCTAAGTCAGTTTCCAAGGAAGAAGATTACTAGGCAGAAAGTTTAGTAGATGTCCACTTGTATTAGTCTGTTCTCACACTGCTATAAAGAACTACCTGAGACTGCATAATTTATGAAGAAAAGAAGTTTAATTGACTCATAGTTCTGCAGGCTTAACAGGAAGCATGACTGGGAGGCCTCAGGAAGCTTACAATCATGGTGGAGGGTGAAGGGGAAGCAAGCACATTCTCACATAATGGAGCATGAGAAAGAGAGCAGGAACAAGGGGGGAAGTGCCACACACTTTTAAAACCACCAGATCTTATGAGAACTCACTCTCTATCATGAGAACAGCATGAGGGAAATCCGCCCCCCTGATCCAAACACCTCCCACCGGGTCCCTCCTCCAACATTGGGAATTACAATTCAACATGAGATTTGGGTGGGGACACAGCCAAATTATATCACCACTTCCAAGCCTAACTGAACGCATGTGGCTAAAGGGTACCTTTTCTTAATGTTTTGGGTATACTTCATTATTTAATGTACATATTGATGCTGGATTAATATTTAGGGGTAGAACTTCAACAACGTTATTTTTGGAACTTGTAATAAATTGAAGATTTCTCTACTTAAATCTCTTGAACTATCTAGAGAATAAACTTCAGAACTGTATCCTTATTTAAGAATTACTAAAATCTGGCTCTAGCCTTCCAATCTAGTATTATTTTGCACTCCTCCTTGATTCTTCAGCCAAACTAGAGAACTTCTCCTTAATCACAACCCACTCTCCATGCTTTAGCTATCTGTTTAGTTCACTCAAAGGGTCTTCCCACTCATATACTAATATGCCCAAATCTTATACATTTTTCACAGTTGAAATGTCAGCCCCTACAATGACCAACTCCTCACACCAAAAGGTGGCATTATTCTATCATTAAACAGACAGTAACTTTCCTACTGTGTACCTTCACAGCTGCACTAAGGAAACAGTACTGAAGATGATACGCTCTTTTCTTCAAGAGGCAAGAGTTAGCCCTATGAGTATGGGTTCAAGAAAAGGAGCAGCACATGCAAAGCCCTGGGGGTCAGAAGAAGCAAGCATAGCAAGATAACTCAAAATGTATGAACCAGGCTACAGAGTAGGTCAGAGATGTAAGCAGAAACTATTAATACATAAGTCATTTTAGATAGCCTCTACTTTGTCATGAAGACAATGGTATAATCAATCATAGAATACTTTAATGCAGGAAAGTAAAATGTGCCCTTGCAATGGTTTCCAAGCTATCTACACAAACTAACAATCATGCATATTCTGCAAATTATAGCTTGATCATCACTTTAAAATACTTAATATGAAAATACTTAATATGCATTATCACAATAACCATATTTTTCATTGCAAGAAAAAGGAGAGCTGGTAGATTAAGTGTGATTTCAAGTGCTATGACTTGTCAATAGTTTAAAAGTCTAAATTTTGCAAAAAGAATGTTTCATTGACAGTGACCATCAAGAATAGAAGATCTTCATTGAAGGCTCTTGATCAGGAATTATATGGAGCATTTTAAGCACAAAACTCTATATGAAAAGTCACGTAGAACTTCCAGTTTCTAGTTCTACATATAAGGAGGCTGGAAGTTACCACTTTGTCCTAATAACAAGTAAAACATAATAAGTCTCAAAGAATATAAATCACATAATGTCTGCTCTCAGACTGCAGTGGAATTAAACTGCCAATCAGTAACAGAAAGATAGCTAGAAAATCCCAAAATCCCGGGAGATTAAACAACACACCTCTAAGTAACACAGCAAAGGACAAAAATAAAAGAGAAAAAAAAAAGACATCTCAAGGGAAATTTTCAAGTATTTTGAACTAAATGAAAATGAGAGCATGACTTACCAAAAACCAGCCAAAGGCCTTACCAAATGCTTTACCAGAGAATATATACAGATGGCAAATAAGCATGTGAAAATATGCTCCACATCATATGTCCTTAGGAAAATGCAAAATCACACAAGGAGTTGTCATTGCACACCTATGAGAATGGCTGAAATCCCAAACACTGATAACACCAAATGCCGACGACGATGTGGAGCAACAGAAACTCTCATTTATTGTTGGTGGGAATGCAAAGTGGTACAGCCACTTTGGAATATAGTTTGGCAATCTCTTGCAAAACCAAACAATCCAGCAATTGTGTTCATTGGTATTTACCCGAAGGAGTGACAACTTATATCCACACAAAAACCTGCATACAGATGTTTATAGCAGCAGCTGTTGGAGGCCGAAAAAATGAGGGCTGTGATCAACTCAGTATGCCACTGGAGGCTGTATGAGTAAGCAGCAAACTGTTTCTCATAAATGCAGAATGTTGGCAAGCTGACAAACTGCATATGCCACCCAGAAGGAATGCTGAAGGCAGTCACGCCCCTAGTCTTGTGATTAGGTACATCTGAAGCCTGTTAGTAATAATATGAACCTGTGATCAATTAGGCAGCTGACCAATCGTTACCTTCTCCTCCCTGCTCTTGCTACCCAATAAATAAGAAGGGCTATAGAAAGCTCAGGGTTGCTGCCTTTGCTCACTAGAAGCGGGGAGCGCTCTTCTTCCTCTGACCCCTGCCTTTAAAACAGTTTTGCTTTTTTTTTTTTTTTTTTTTTTTTTGAGATGGAGTCTCGCTCTGTCGCCCAGGCTGGAGTGCAGTGGCGCGAACTCGGCTCACTGCAAGCTCCGCCTCCCGGGTTCACGCCATTCTCCTACCTCAGCCTCCCGAGTAGCTGGGACTGCAGGCGCCCGCCAGCACGTCCATCTAATTTTCTGTATTTTTAGTGGAGACGGGGTTTCACTATGTTAGCCAGAATGGTCTCGATCTCCTGACCTGGTGATCCGCCCGCCTGGGCCTCCCAAAGTGCTGGGATTACAGGCATGAGCCACCGCGCCCAGCCTAAAATAATTTCTTTTGTCTTAAGTTTTCATTTCTACGTTCGTCTGTCTTCATTCAGTCTTGACGGTCTCAAGTAGTAACAGTAGTAACTGTCGTAGTGACAGTTTCAAGAAGTAATTGTGGCAGTCAGCCACAAGCAGATTTATTCATAATCATCAAAACTAAATGTTTTTCAGTAGGTGAGTGGATAGATTTTGGGACATCCAGACAATGAAATATTATTCAGTGCTTAAGAAATGCGCAGCGTGAGACAGACGGTAAATGGATCCAAATCTTTGAAATGAAGGGTTTTTTTTCTATCAACTAATAAGCAAAAATGTTGCTTTTCAACCATTTCTGATTTTCACAAACTTCACATTCCTTATGCATTAATTCAAGAATGATTAAAAAAAAAAAGAAAGAAAAAGAAAAAAAGGAAGTAAGGGAGAAATGAGTTACCAAGCCACGAAAAGACATTGAGGAAACTTCATTAATTTAAAGACGCCAATTCAAAAAGGCTAAATGCTTATGATTCCAAGTATATGACATTTTGGAAAAGGCAAAAGTATGGAGACAGCAAAAGGGTCAGATGTTGTTCGGAATCAGGAGGTAGAATGAACAGGCAGAGAGCACAGAGGATTTTTAGGGCAGTGAAGCTACTCAATGTGATAATACTATAACGAAGGGCTTGGGTTTACTACCTGGTTTGCATGGTTTTGTTGGATCATTAGCTGTTGTCATGTAGATAGAGGCTCACATGTCATTATACATTTGTCCAAATCCATAGACTGTACAACACCAAGAATCAACCCTAATATAAACTGTGGACTTTGAGTAATAATGATATGTCCATGTAGGTTCATTGATTGGAACTAATGTACCGCTCTGGTGGAGAATGTTGATAATAAGGAAGGCTAGGGATGTATAGGGGCAGGGAATACATGGAAACTCTCTGTAACTTCGGCTCAATTTTGCTGTGTACCTAAAAGTACTCTAAAAAGTAAAGCTTATTTTCCTTTTGCTATGCAAAGCAAAGAAAAAGTTATATAAAACTCTACAGAAGTGAGAACACTGATGCTTCTCATTTAAAATTTTAAAAATATTTGGAAATTTTATATAATTCAATATACGAGGCCTTTCCTAATTCATGTTTTTTTAAAATAATGGCTATATGATATTTTTAACGTAATGAATTTTTTCATTAAGCCCCAAATAGGGGCGCCAAAATACTTCCAATTTATTCCAGGATGACATAGACATATCACTGTTTTCTATTTGTGCTCAGATTGAAAACAGTTGAAGTATTTGGGGGAAGAAAGAAATCCAGACCCAAAGGAACATACCATTTCATAAATATAGAATTAACTGATTTTGTTACTGAATAAAGCAAATATGATTCAGGTAGAAATGCATGTAGGTAGCCAGCAAATGGCTACAGATTTACAGAGTATTGTCTGTTTTTTTAATATAAAATTTGAGTTATTTTAATGAACTGAACTCTCACTCATACATAAAATGCCTTTCTCAGGATTCGAAACTCCTGGGTTTTACACTATCTTTCTCCTTGCTAATTCAAATGCAAGAAAGGTACATTCCTCCAACATCTTGCAGAACTCCTTAGGGCATCGGAATCAGCAGGTCAAATGGCAAATGCAGAAGCCAGAGGCAGAAGGAAGATGGGTGCGTTCAGCGGCCTGTCAGAAGGCAGGTGGCTGATTGCCTCAGGGATTAGCGGGGAGTGGAAATAGGCCAGGGAGGTCGTAGGGGCCAGTAATAAGGGATCTTGAATGTCACCTTAAGAACTCTGAAAGTGATGAGAAGGGCTTCAAAGTCATGCAGGCAGATGAGCCCTTAAAATTGGAGTTTAGCCTAGAAGGGTTCTTGGCTTTGCCCAGGAAAGAATTCAAGGGCGAGCCGGTGGTGTTAGACAGCAACTTGTACTGAAGTGGCAGTGTACAGCAGCAGCAGAGGTACTGCTCCTTGCAGAGCAGGTCTACTCCACAGGCAGTGTGCCCAGAATAGCAGCTCAGAGGCAGGGCTGCAGTCATATTTATACCTAGTTTTAGTTATATGCAAATTAAACGGTGGTTTATGCAAAATTTCTAGGATAAGGGTAGTAACTTCTGGGTTGCCAGGTCATTGCCATGGAAAAGTTTGGTAACTGCTGGGTGTTGCCATGGCAATGGTAACTTGATGCACTGTTGGGGTTCTTATGGAAAGCTGCTTCCACCTGGGTCCTGTTTTAGCTAGTCCTCAATCTAGTCCAGTGTATGAGTCCCCACCTCCAGAGTAGATTCCCACCTATTATCTTAAAAGGGATAGTTCCAGGGGGGTTACAGGATAACATTTGACTTTTAGATTAAAAACAGGTTGTTCTCCTTCATCATATAGTCCTCAGATGGTGATTTCAGTGTTAGAGGACTGGGTCGCTTGAGGTTGCTATAGTTGATTGTTAGAGTACTGGGAGTAAGGAGGTATTTAGTGGGCCGGTGAGGAAAAAGTAAGACCCTAGTAACAGAATGTGGCTAGTGGAAGACTTTTTTTCCTTACAAACACAACTCCCACCTCTCTTTCTTGTATGTAGGGTGTATCTGTAGATTGGTATCTTGGCCACTTTCTAGTGCCTGCAGAGAAACATAGCTCTGCCAGCACCTTCATCTTGGACTTCAAGCTTGCAGAATTGTGAGACAATAACTTTCTGCTGTTTAAGTCCTCAGTTTGTAGGACTTTGTTATGGCAGCCCTAACAGATTAATACAGTGACAGCAAACCACAGTACTATTTGCAGTATCTAGGACTTCATCATCAATATAAATCAGGGATATTTTCAAAAAATGTTACAGGTGTTACAGATATTTCAAAATATCATTTATGAGTATCAGTACTTTGAAATCACAGTTAGTAAACCACTGCTAAATCATATTATTTAAGGTGTTAATAAAGGAGTACATATATTATTATATCAAATACAATTAAGGCTACAGTGCTTACACATCATCCTAGTTTTAGTAAATGGTCTGCAGATACTTACTTTGCATCAGTAGATATCTGAGGCTTACTCTGGCACTCTATTCTTTTGTAATTCTTTATCAGGCTTGCTCTGACATTCTGTTCTTCACAATTCTTTATCAAAATCTCCTATATTTACCCCTGACAGTGTAGCTAGCCCATATGATTAGTCACAACCTTCAACATTCCTCAGTTAGTGAAGGTTAGATTAACCTTCAGTTTCACTACAGAACCACTGTTTGGGGTAGCTGCTCTGAGCCCAATTGCTAAGTGACACAGAAGAACAGGCTCAACTCCCTGACGTGGAGGAGCACCCTTCCCTGGAATGTGTCACAGTTTTTATCCATGGCTTGGTAATTGCCACAAACACTGTAGCCAACTGTATACCCTGAATGAGATGCCAGCAGCTGCCAGCTTTTGTTGACGTTTTGGAAGAGAGGATGCCTGTGGAAGCCTAGTAGGAATGACGCAGAGTAGGGGGAGCTGTAGCTCAAACATGCACAGAGACAGCGGTGAGGAGCCATTCTTCCTGGAGGAAACTACAGAGATTCCCATCCTAGAGATGGTAGGCAGGGATTAGGGGACTGGGAAATGGAGCAGAAATCAGGCTGATCAATGAAAGGACTCTCCACAGAAGCTTGATGCTGTGGTCCCCCTTCTCTACCCCAGCAAACATTAGTGGGGTAGAGATGCAGCATTGACTTTTCCGTAGACAGGGCCATCCTTAGGGCATGCAAGGCCCCAGCAAAGTGTGTGTGTGTGTGTGTGTGCGCGCGCGCGTGTGTGTGTGTATTTGTCTATGAAAACAATTTGATTTAAAAATGCATTACACAACTCATGGTCCCATGTGAGGTATAGTCATTTACGAATAAAAATTTTTTAATGAATATCAAAAGACACTAATTTGTTCATTGCCTAATCATTCCACATGAAGATTCTTCATCATGTCCAGGCACCAGACTCTTCCTTTTTGGAGTCTAGATCCTCTGTGTTTTTTATTGTCAAATGTGCACAATGTGCTGTTCTTGGTTAATTTTATATCTTCTCCAACCAGACAAAGATGACAACACTGCTATTACAATGCATGGCCCTTTAGGACCTGTTTATACAAGTTGAAAGGATAGAGATTTTCTTGCCCTTCTGTTTTCCCAATACCATGTATTCATTATTAATTATATCATTTCCCACGGTGTTGATCATCTATTGTACCACCCATGAACGGCTTCCTTCCAATGACCCTCGAAGGTTGCTTCTGTGCTTCATTGATGATAACCACAATTACAAATATTATCCAAGCGGGTAAAATCTAAATAATATTTCCTCTTCTAGTCTTGTTAAATTTACCATTTGGAATCTATAGTATGTCTTCATCTGAACTCTTTAGGCCATAATCAACACATGGCTAAAATGGGATTTCTTTCCATGGGGCCTGCATCCCTGCTTTCTACCCCTTGTACCCAGTGGGAGGTCAGATCTTATGAAAAGTGATAGAGCAGCTCCATCCCCACAAGCAATGTTCACCCATCTGCTGGCATGGCTTAAGATGAGCCCAGGAGAATGCTCCATTTCTACATGCATTGGAGGCAGGGCACTGAAAGGAGGAGCCCACTGGTGTTTTAGAAATCTCTGGGGAGAGAACAGCCTGATACATGGGCTGGAGCCAGTGGTGGGGGTGGGGGTGGGGATGGGGGCTAGGAGGCTGGAAGAGGAGGTGACTGGCCTGGGTGCCATAGTAGGAGCACACAGTATAAAGGACATCTGTTACCACCCTCCCCATCCTCATGTGTCATAGTCCACAGGTGCCAGATGTGGCATCACAGTTGGAACACCAGGCAAGGGCTGTCACAAAGGCCCACACATATATGCAAGCCCCAGAGTTGGGAATGAACAGTTGGTAGCCTAGAGCCCTGAACAGGAAATGTGTAATAATCTCTAGTAAATCTAACAAAAAAATAAAAGAATCTCAGTTGCTTTAATACAGTATAATAAAAAGAAATATCATTTCATAAAAACCATACCCCAAATAATTGGACCTTGGTGGATTCAGGAGGAGCTGCCAAATGGAGTAGGGTCATTTCATCGTATGTCAAATATCACTTGTAAGATGGCTGGGATAGACTGAATCCTGCCCGCCCCAAAATTCATATGCTGAATCCTGAATCCTCAGTGTGATAGTATTTGGAGGTGAGGACTTTGTGAGGTGATGAGGCTTAGCTGAGTTCATGAGGGTGGGTCCTCCTAATGGGATTAATGCCCTTATAAGAACAGACCTAAGAGCTTTCTCTCTCTCTCTGCCCCCTCCATGTGAGCACACAACCAGAAGGTGGCCACCTGCAAGCCAAATTGTCTGTCAATAGCTGTAGAATGCGTAGAACTGTAGAACAGTTCCTGGCATGTAGTAAGCTATGTGTTTATTAAATTAAACATACACAAATAAAAGTAAGGCACCTTTTAACTGTCTTTTATGTGTATATTATCAGTTTAAATATTATTTTTTGATGACAGAAAACAGTTTAGATCTAATGCCTCAGGTGTTAGTTTTTCTCCTTTTCCTTTTCTGTACTATTACTGGGTTGTTGTTAATTTACATATTATTTTTCTCTGCCTTGTAATTCATCAGTGATACTGAAGCCTTTATGTCATAGTTGGTTTCCCTTTCCTCATCCAAAAACTTCCTATAGAAAGCATTTATACTAAGGAAGAAAAACATTCATTAATAATTTAGATTGTCCTATACACCTATGTGTATGTATTTTATTTTTCCTTTTGTCAGAGTGTAATTTTATCTTTAACAAATGATGTTATCACACAATTGAATAAATCAGCATTTTTATTTAGGAGACAACATTTTTCAAGTAGAGAAAACTTTATCCTCTGAATATTCATTTCTTTATCTTAAATAAATAATGGTTATCTTTGCAAACACAGTGATTACAAGACATGTACTTCTGCTTTCTCTTAACCTAGAGAAGTTTTATTGTTGTTATTTCATTGGTTTTGTTTTGTTTCAGAGATAGCACATTTAGAACATTAGGAATGTTATCTTGATTTTGTCCAAATCTTTGAAGGTCCTCCCGGATTGATATATGCAATTAGTGGTCTTTTTATACTATACTAATACTATGGAAATTGCATTGCATTTGTGAGATATTATTGCCTTTGTATTTAAGAATTAAATATACAAACTGATCTCCATCAACTTTTTCTCTGTGGAAACTGGGTTCTATTCAAAATATATCAGAGTTATTTTCAATATACTCATTTCCCGTCTCAGGAAATTTGGAGATGCCAAACTGCCTCTATACCTAAAAAGCTACAGCCCCTGTTTAGGATGCCTGGATTTCACTTGGACTCCCCATTTCCCATCTTTTAATTCATGGGCTTTTATTTAGCGGGGAAGAACTGACTGCCTTTAGTGAAAGAATTTCACTAAAAGTGAAGCATCAAATGCTTGCTCAAAGTGGAGGTTATAGCTATCTTTTTTTGTACAAGGAAAAGAAAGAAAAGAGATAGTGTATTAGCCTGTTCTCACATTGCTATAAAGAAATACCCAAGACTAGGTAATTTATAAATGAAAGAGGTTTAATTGACTCACAGTTCCACATGGCTGGGGAGGCCTCAGGAAACTTACAATCATGGTGGAAGGGGAAGCAAGCACATTTCACATGGCAGCAGGAGAGAGAAGAAAGAAAACTTCAGGTGAAACTGCCATTTATAAAACCATCAGATCTCATGATAACTCCATCACTATCGCAAGAACTACATGGGGGAAACTGCCGCCGTGATCCAATCACCTCCCAACAGGTCTCTCCCTTAACACCTGGGGATTACAATTCAAGATGAAATTTAGGCAGAGACACAAAGTCTAACCATACCAGATAGGAACCTGAACCACAGCAGGTAGAGGCTGGTCTTGGGAACTGTCCCATCCAGAGCTCCCTCACTTCCCTGAGTGAGCTTTGGGGAACCCGAACATGGCTTTGTATTTATCCACCAGAGGGTGGCCATGCCCTGTTACTGATGGAAGAATCTGGGGAGGTCAGAGATTTGCCTACAGAGCTGCAGGGCTCTGCTGCTGGTCACCCACACTGCAAAACCCAAACCTCCCTCTACTGGGCCCTCAGTTTGCACACAGAAGGAAACCCATTGCCTTCCTTTAATCAGACTAGGGCTCTAACCTAGTGAACTATCAAAACAGAAACGTAGACCACTCTTCCTTAAGTTTGAAGGTGTGCAGTCTTCCTCCTGTCATTAAAAAAGAAAACCTTTGTCCTAAGGATCCAACCTTGGTAACAACCAGCAACAGCCACACATACATGAAGTTCTCTTCATTCTCATGGTTCTGCAGATCTTCTCAAGCACAGACAGCTCATTGTCGATGATGTTCTGAGCAGGTTAGGGACAGAAGGCAGGGTGCGCTCCTCCTCCTGAACCACAGGTAGAGGTTAACTTTACCTCTGTTTGTCATTGTATATCCCCATCAGAGCTGAATTATATAGTCCCCAGGCAACTATTAATTTAAAAGAGACAAGGAATCTTTAATTCTCCGAATAAGAATCCAACAAAGCAGGGCCAGGTGCGGTGGCTCACGCCTGTAATCCCAGCACTTTGGGAGGCTGAGGCGGGTGGATCACGAGGTCAGCAGTTCGAGACCAGCCTGACCAACATGGTGAAACCCCGTCTCTACTAAAAATATAAAAAAATAGCTGGGCGTGGTGGCAGGCACCTGTAATCCCAGCTACTTGGGAGGCTGAGGCAGGAGAATGGCTTGAAATCAGAAGGCAGAGGTTGCAGTGAGCTGAGATTGTGCCACTGAACTCTAGCCTGGGCAACAAGAGCAAAACTCCGTCTCGGATTGAAAAAAAAAAAAAAAAAAAGAATCCAACAAAGCTATGGATTTTATCTTATCCTTTTTTTTTGTTTTTGTCTTGAGACAGATTCTCACTCTAACCCAGGGTGGAGTGCGATGTTGCGAATTCGGCTCACTGCAACCTCCACCTCCCGGGTTCAAGTGATTCTCTCGCCTCAGCTTCCCGAGTAGCTGGTACTAGAGACGCCTGCCACCATGCCCAGCTAATTTTTGTATTTTTAGTAGAGACGGGGTTTCACCATGTTGGCCAGGCTGGTCTCAAACTCCTGATCCCAAGCGATCCTCCCGCCCTGGCCTCTTAAAGTGCTGGGATTACAGGCATGAGCCACCGCACTGGGCCTTATTTTATCCTTTGAAAATGAAAAAGAAAAATCTAAAGTTTTCCTTAAATCTAAGACTCACAAGAATTATATCTTTGATGAAACAGATATGTGAATTTAAATATTTTATCCAGGGCTAAAAGTATTAAAACTACCAATCAGAAACCCATATTTTCAGGAGACAGGTTACCAATGATGGGATGACTTTTACACAATAGTGGTTGTGAGTGTTTGTAGGAGGAACCGGGAGAAACGCATTTTAATCAGGCTAGCATACAGTTAAGCAGCTACTGCAGGCTTTCCCTTACTGGAAGTCCCACTCAGAGAAAAAGGCCTTTGAGCTAAGTTTAGGTAATTTGCAATGAGACAATATGTCACACTGCTACCAAGGAAACAATGATTTATTGTAGGGAAAAAATTCAAATCCAAACAGTAGAACTATTCATTGTGGAAAAATTATTAAAACAAAAACCTCTGTGTTATGTTTAGGTTTCAGGAAAAATAGTAATCTTCTCGATTTATAACTTCTGATGCCTCAGAAAGAGGAACAAGTAATAATTGTTCATCTTTACTATGGGAAGTACAGGAATTTTACTAAATTTAAGAGTTCTGTCATTAATTTTTAAGACTACTTATTGTTTTATATCTTTATCTAATTCCTTAAAACAAGATGTCTCAAACTGTAAAATTAAGCATAAAGGGTACTAATATATATTTCATAATAGATAAGCCAAGAATGAAATAATACAATACAAAAACAGATACAGTGCTATATGAAAACTTAATTTAGGATGAACTTAACATCTCAATTTATTAGAAATTAATGTTGTATTTTAAAAATGAGGCCAGCATAAATGTATACAGTTTTGAAAGAAAGATTGTTGCACACACCATTTGTATAAGGAAAATTCAGGTGGACCATATACTAAAACTTAAATACACATATATGATTTTATTCCCTTTTGTGTGTGTGTATCACAGTAAAAATTGAGAATAACAATTGGATAAACTTCAACATAATAAAACTCAGCAAATATAAAGAAAAATAATAATGTAATATTAAAAATTATGTGGCAAAAGTAAATGTAAGCCAGAGAGAAAATATTTGCAACTGATTAATAGTCAATATAAAATGAATTCTACAAACGGAAAAGAAAAAGACAGTCAAATAAAAAATTGGACAAAAATGAAGCAATAGACAATTACAGAGGGAAAATTGCTTATAGCTAACAAATATATGGAAAGAAGTTTAACCTTACAGGCATTTAGAGATATGAAAATAGAAAATTATAAATTAGTCTTTATTTATCAGATTGACAAAATTTTAAGCATTCAATGTTGAAAAGATTTTGGTAAAACAAAAGTATACATCAGTGGTAGAGGTATGAATTTCTACAATGGAAAGTAATTGGAAAGTAATCTGGCAGTTTCTGATAACATTTAAGTATATACAATGCTTAATCTATAAATCTCACTTTTATGATACACATTCTATAAAAATATAGATACATATAAATGTACACATACATATATGCATGATATAGTTTGGATATTTGTCCCCACCCAAATCACATATTGAATTATAATCTCTGATGTTGGAGATGGGACCTGGAGGGAGGTGATTGAATCCTGGGGCCAGATTTCTCATGCATGGTTTAGCACCATCCACTTGGTAGTGTTCTCATGATAGTGAGTGAGTTTTCATTAGATCTGTCCATTTAAAAGTGCATGGCACCCCCCCACCACCACTCTCCCTCTTGCTCCTGCTTTTGCCATGTGACATGTCTTTTCCTCCTTTGCCTGCCGCCATGATTGGAAGCTTCCTGAGGCCTCTCCAGAAGTAGATACGCTATGCTTCTTGTACAGCTTGTAGAACCATAAACCAATTAAACCTCTTTTCTCATAAATTACCCAGTCTCAGGTATTTCTTTATAGCAATGAAAGAACGACCTAACATAGTACATATATAAGTATATCATCACATATATAAAACATTTTCATTGTAGACAATAAACATATAAATAATAAAGGAAATTGTCCCTAGTTTGAAGATAACCTTGAATCTATAGAGTGAATAGGGTCACAGACTTTCAGGCAGAGTTGATAAAGCAAATATATCCACCTAGGATTATTCTGGAAAAAAAAAATCTCTGAATTCAGAGGCAGAAAGTTGTACTTTATAGAAGTTTTCGGTTACTAGGTTTATTAGATCTTTTCATGTTCCTTAATAGAAAACACATTCTTCACATTATTCTAAAAACTATATATATACTTTTTTACATTATTTTGCTTTTATAACTGTCTTCTGCTACCCAGTTCCAGAGATTTGAGGTATAAATACACCATCTAGAAAGCACTTGGAACCTTCACAGCTGACAATAGTTCACATTTCTGAAATACTAAAAATTCAAGCAAGTGTATCAAAATATCAAAGAAAGTTATCGCATTGTATTGCTAATGAATATGTACTTTTTCACATATGGTTATTGGAGGGTAAGGTATTTTTTTCTTTTAAACAGCTAAGTGGACTTTGATCAGTTATGGCTATGTCTCCATCTAGTGGTAGGTAAGTACTCTAAGGATTTGCACAATAAGTGAGGCCATTGTCACACTGAAACAGCTGAGGTGCTGAATACATAGGAATTCTGTGGTTTTTATTGGGTACACATCATCAGGGTCACCACAATTTGTCTTTTTTTTTATTTGAGACAGAGTTTTGCTCTTGTCACCCAGGCTGTAGTAGTGCCATGGTGCAATCTTGGCTCACTGCAACCTCCACCTCCTGGGTTCAAACAATTCTCTTGCTTCAGCCTCCTGAGTAGCTGGGATTACAGGCACCTGCCACCATGTCCAGCTAATTTTTGTTTTTTGTTTTTTTTTTTTTTTTAGTAGAGACGAGGGTTTCACTATTTTGGCCAGGCTGGTCTCGAACTCCTGACTTCAGATGATCTGCCCACCTCAGGCTCCCAAAATGCTGGGATTCCAAGTGCAAGCCACCACACCTGGCCTTGCTTTTAATACAGGATGAAATAATATTTTCTGCTGATGATAACTTTCATTTAAATTCCTACTTGCAAATTTAGTAACATCAAGTTTTTGAGGTATTCACAAAGTCTTTTCAAACATTAACTAAAATTCAAAATTTTAAATATATATTAAAAAGACTAGTGGCCCTTATTTATGGATTAGTTAGCTATATAGGCCTCTTATCAGTTCTTCCTGAACTTCAGAGCCAAGACTTCTTATCCACACTTATTTATAGCCTTCAGACCTTTTTAAATATGAAGAGTCCCAGGTATAACATTTATATACCTTTGTGATGACTCTCCATTTACTAACTGAACCTTTTGAGCCTTCATTCTGTCATCTGTAACAATGTCAATAAACACTTCACAAACCTATAATACATTCTGCATTTATATACATTGTCTCATGTAATCCTTCCCACCACCCCCTGAGGGGGATAGAGAAAGTGTTTACTGTCTCTATCTTATGATGAGGGAGATGTAGTTCAAAGAGATCTTATAACATATCCAAACTCAATAAACTGGCAAATGGCAGAGTTAGAAATTTATATTAGATTTCTTGATTCCAAGTTCAGTGTTCTTTGTAAGATTTGCCCCATTTACAACTATGATGATTAAGGGAGCTAATGTTTGTATAAATGCTTAAGTCCAATAGAACCATAATTTATTGTAAAATTACATAATAAAGATAATGAGGTCCCTGAATGTGAGACACTTACGGGCAGATCAGAGAATCCTTCATAAAAGCATATACATCAGGCTGAATTTAGCTGACCCTCAAAATGAAAATTCTCCAGAAATTTGAAGCCTATATAATCTATTCAGATATATATTTTTCTATCTTCCCACTCTCTTTCTGTGGCCATCTTCTTAAAACATTACTAGGTGAATTACTGCTAAGTTTTCTTACATAAATTAGATGAATAACAAGAAAAAAGCTACATAACTTAACAAACATATGTCTTAATAGCAAACAATAACAACAAACCCAAACTAACTGAATGCCTGTATGCGTTGGTTGTGTGTATAAGGTGCTGTATGTAAGAAGTGTGTATGTTGGGGCTGGAGTCTGCTATAAAGAACAGTAATGTCAGATTCTTTCCCTTCAAGTTTTTGTTTCCCCTTCTCCGCCACTTCCCTTTCCCATTTCACTCTATTCCCGTCAAAAGGACTCTGACTTGCGTAAAACGACAGAACCACAGGAATGGGAAAGGGAAATAAAAATGGAGTCACCTTTTTTTGCTCCTGTTTCATGACATCTGCACAAGTCGCCTTCCAGTCTTTAATTTCAGTGGTACCTTTAAGTACTTGCTATATGTCTTTGTAGAAAAGCAGATTTTGAGCATATGCTCTATGTAGAAGGGAAGCTGAATTGCAACCTCAATTTCTCCTAACTTCTGCCTCCTGACCACCCCCTCCCCACCGAATCCATGAACATCTTTACAAGTAACAGAAGCAGGCCAGGCATAGTGGCTCATGCCTGTAATCCCAGCACTTTGGGAGACCAAGGCGGGAGAATTCCTTGAGGCGGGGAATTCAAGACCAGCCTGGACAACATAGAAAGACCCACCCCCGACCCCGCCGCCACCCCACCACAAGAAGTTTTTTCTTTTTCTTTCTTTCCTTCTTTTTTTTTTTTTTTAATTAGCCAGGCATGGTAGTGCACATATGAGGTCCCAGCTACTGGGGAGGCTTAGGTAGGAGGATTGCTTGAGCCCAGGAGTTTCAGGTTAAAGTGAGTTGTGCCACTGTACTCCAGCCTGGGCAACAGAGTGAGACCCTGTGAAAGAAGAAAAGAAAGAAGAAGGAGAAGGAGAAGGAGAAGGAGAAGGAGAAGGAGAAGAAGAAGAAGAAGAGAAAAAGAAGCAAAACCCAAAGAACTAATCTCATACTTGTTCTCTTTCTTTTCTGCCACTACAGAAAACAGAAGAGGACTAGAATTACTTGTGGTCCTAATAATCTAACCAGGCATACTCAAGACTAATCACAAATGTTTCTTTTAGGATGTATACAAGGCCTAAAATTGGCTTTGGAAACATTGAGTATCTTCCCTTCCCATAATAGGCAATAAACAAATGTGGGCTGGTGCACATCTTTTCCTGCCCCTGAAAAGGTTTTATTACCTCTGGACAAGTGATTTCCTAACCTGAGGTCAATATTATCTTCATCATATTTCACAGATAGGCCAATGCTTAGCATATTCTCCAAATCACAAGAAATGTACTTAGAAAAGACATTAGGTTGAGTGTCAGGATATCAGATTCCAGCCCCAGCTGTCATTAGCAGATATGATCCTGGGTGGGTCATTTACCACTCAGGACCTTAATTCCCTCTCTTGAGAATTTAAGGACTTAAAGTAGAGAATCTCAAAGCTGTCTGCTAACATGACTACACTTTTTAAAAAAATTTTATTATTATTATACTTTAAGTTTTAGGGTACATGTGCACAATGTGCAGGTTTGTTACATATGTATACATGTGCCATGTTGGTGTGCTGCACCCATTAACTCGAAACATGACTATACTTTAAGCAAGAGCTGGAAATGAATTGCTGACCTTTCCTTCATAGTTCCTGGTAGTGAAATGAATCAATTCTATTGAGCAATCCTTGCAGAAGAACCTGCTGTGAAGATAACTGACACAAGCTTGTTAAAAGCTCTTCCAAGAGTGGATCCCCACTTTCCCTTACATTTAACATGTCATTTAACATAGTTAATCTTTGTTTTCTCAAGAGCCAAATGGATAAACACTCAACTTCAGAGGTGTTTTTTTCTGCCTCTTGAGAATCACAATTATCATTGCTGGTCTTCCTTTTTCTTTTTCTTAGTAAACTTTAATCTAGATTTTAAAGTTTCAGGGAAATAGATATTTGGGTTCTTTCAGGTTTTTTTCCGATATACAATTCGAATTTTTTCCTTTGAGGTACTCTTCTGGGCTCCCTCTCTGAAAGAGGAGTTGCCTATGAATAGAATGTTGCTCTCTGTCCTCAATTAGCCAACAAGGCCCATCAAGGCTGCCCTGCTCAGTGCTAAGGCCATCTCGCTTCCAAAACCTGCCCTCACCCCTTGCTACTTGCCCCTCCAGTGATCTTGGATCCTTTTGGAGAGAGGCTGTCCTAAGAGCCCAATAAAGGAATCAGGCACCGGATCAGCTGTTTCCCTGCTGTGTTCCCTAAGTTAATGTCATGCTCTCCTACACCCACATTTTTGTCCCCCCACATTTTTACAAAAATTCTCAAAAACAATATCCAGAGTGCCATGGTTTCCAAATGATTTATTCCTTTGCAGAAGACCCCAAGAAGTCCCGTCTTCTTCAGGGAAATCTGGGACAATCCAATTGCATAAATTTCCAGCTAGGGGTATCTAGGGATTTTCTTAAAGCAAGGAGTTATGAAGTGCTTCCAACTGCTCCTGAAGTTTCCAACTATGAGGCCAACCAGAGACTCTTTCAGTCCCATACTACACGAGCCTTCTGGGAGATACCCATTCCTTCTGGAGCCATAAGCAAGCAGGAAGAGGTTTTAGGACACTCACCAGCCCCTACCTCCTTCTTTCAGAAGGGTCTTCCTGCCCCTGCATCTCACTCTACTGTGGCTCCAGATTCTGATACTGTCCCTGGGTGGTCCCATGACAGCCACCTGAGAGTACCACCATTCATTTCTCCTCCATTCTTACTCCCATTTATAAGGTTGTGTTTATTTTGCTGGTTGTTAGATGTTCATTATATCAGTGTTGATACATCTTTGTATATCTGAATTAATTATAACAAATAAAATGGAAAAGGATTGGGACCATTTTATCATTTTCCACACTAGCTAATGAAAGCATTGCTTCTTTGAGGAGATATAACTTCTTACTGAGTTTTTCTAATGCTATATTTCTAATTGGATTAACAGAGAAAATAAAAAATAGCTTCTAGTTGAGAGATTATTTACACACTTGAATATCTAACAATTATCTTGAGGCAAAAAGGTAAAATTTTGTCTTAAGTTTCATTTTAAAGAAATTAAACTGACCAGGTGCTGTGGCTCACACCTGTAATCCCAGCACTTTGGGAGGCCAAGGTGGGCAGATCACCTGAGGTCAGGAGTTCAAGACCAGCCTGACCAACATGAAGAAACTCTGTCTCTACTAAAAATACAAAATTAGCTGGGACTGGTGGCACATGCCTGTAATCCCAGCTACTCGGGAGGCTGAGGCAGGAGAATTGCTTGAACCTGGGTGGTGGAGGTTGCAGTGAGCCAAGATCACGCCATTGCACTCCAGCCTGGGCAACAAGAGTGAAACTCCATCTCAAAAAAAAAAAAAAGAAAAAAGAAAAAGAAATTAAACTTAATATCATTTCTTAATAAAATTTTAGAAAGCTTCTTGTGTTCTTTTCAACAGATATTCATTCATAACTGTATTAGGCTGGGGTTCCATTAGGAGCCCTGGAGCGTACAAATTAAAATAGCATGCTCCATGCCAGTACTTTACAATCAAATAAGGAGATAATAAATTCCTATACTAGCACTTGAAATTTATTTGGGAAACAAAGCATAAAATAAATAATGTATTCATGAAAAGTTAAAAACTAATGGGAGAAAGTACTTACAAACTATGTATCCAACAAAGTTCTAATATCTAGAATCTATAAGGAACTTAAACAGTTAAACCGGCAAAAAACAACCCCATTAAAATGTGGGCAAAGGACAAGAACAGATACTTCTCAAAAGAAGACATACAAGGCCGGGTGTGGTGGCTCATGCCTGTAATCCCAGCACTTTGGGTGGCCAAGGCAGGCGGATCACGAGGTCAGGAGATTGAGACCATCCTGGCTAACACGTGAAACCCTGTCTATACTAAAAATACAAAAAATTAGCCAGGCATGGTGGAGGGCGCCTGTAGTCCCAGCTACTTGGGAGGCTGAGGCAGGAGAATGGCGGGAACCTGGGAGGCAGAGCTTGCAGTGAGCCAAGATCGCGCCACTGCACTCCAGCCTGGGTGACAGAGCAAGACTCCGTCTCAAAAAAAAAAAAAAAAAAAAAGACATATAAGTGGCCAAGAAACGTATGAAACAATGCTCAACATCACTAATCAACAGAAAAATGAAAATCAAAACCACAATGAGATACCATCCCATACCTGTCAGAATGGCTATTATGAAAAACTCAAAAAACAACAGA
Source organism: Pongo abelii (assembly GCF_028885655.2). Classification (NCBI taxonomy): domain Eukaryota; kingdom Metazoa; phylum Chordata; class Mammalia; order Primates; family Hominidae; genus Pongo; species Pongo abelii. The sequence continues at coordinate 42,088,282 of NC_071985.2, read as the reverse complement.
TGCTTGCAAGGCTGTGGAGAAAAAGGAAATCTTATACACTGTTGGTGGGAATGTAAATTGTTTCACCCACTGTGGAAAGCAGTTTGAAGAGTTCTCAAAAAACTTAGAACTACCATCTGACCCAGCAATCCCATTACTAGGTATATATCCAAAAGAAAATGCATAATCCGATCCTGCAGCCCCATTACTTAGGTGTATATATCCAAAAGAAAATAAATCATTCTACCAAAAGACACGTGAACTTGTATATTTATCAGCATGCTATTCACAATAGCGAAGACATGGAAGCAACCTAAGTGTCCATCAATGGTGGACTGGATAAAGAAAATGTGGTGCATATACACCATGAAATACTACACAGCCATTAAAAAGAATGAAACCATGTTCTTTGCAACAACACAGATGCAGCTGGAAGCCATTATACTAAGCAAATTAATGCAGGAACAGAAAACCAAATACTGCATGTTCTCACATATAAGTGGGAGCTAAACATTGAGTATTCATGGACATAGACACTTGGGACTAATAGAAGGGGGAAGGAGGAAAGTGTTGAAAAACTAACTGTTGAGTATTATCCTATCTGGGTAATGGGAACATTCAAATCTAAGCATTCCATAATATACCCATGCAATAAAACTGCACATCCCTTGAATCTAAAAGTTAAAATTATTTGTAAAAAAGAAAAAAGAATGTAACCATTAATAATAAAAAAAGAAGTTAAAGACTATCTACAGTTCATGAAAATGTATGATTTGAGAGGTAGTATGTTGTACTTAACACTACATATATGTACACATCAAGGCAACATCATGACAAGGCTGACTTTTGAAGCCATCTCATCCCATACAAAATAATTAGAAAAATGGATACAATGAATCCAAATTAATTTTTAAATGTATCACTGAAATATGTAGAATTATGTGTCAATTATAAATTTAAAAATTAATTTAAAAATACATAACTGAGATTGAAATTAAGAAAGAGAAATCCTGGGCCAGTTGTGATGGCTCACGCCTATAATCCCAGCACTTTGGCAGGCTGAGGCAGGCAGAGTTCGAGACCAACCTGAGCAACTTTACAAAAAAATACAAAAAATTAGCAGGGCATGGTGGCATATGCCTATAGTCTCAGTTACTTGGGAGGCTGAGGTAGGAGGATTGTTTGAGCCTGAGAGGTTAAGGCTGTGGTGGGCTGAGATCAGGCCACTGCAATCCATCCAGCCTGAGAGACAGGGTGAGACCCTGTCTCTCACACACACACACACACATAAACACACACACACACACATACACACACACACACACAGAGAGAGAAGGGAAGAGAGAGAGAAATCCTCAGGGAGATGAAATAAATAGAATTTTCAAAATCAATGTAGTGAGTAAGAGCTAAACCCAGTGACTTATGGAGGAGACAGAATGGGGTAAACCCCTCGGGGGGCCCATGATTTTAGCACATACCAGGGTTCTGGATTTGAGTCTAAAGTCCCATGCAACACTGGCACCTAGAAATGGGCTCTTTAATAAATCTGACAGCCAGTCCATAAAATGAAAATTAGAATACCCTTACCACTAAGCCAATGAAGCAGCAAAGAAGCAAGTCAACTACTCTGTGCTATGGGAGAAAAAAAGACACAGGAATCACATCTCTGAACCTTGCTAATGCTATTGTATGAATTTACATTATCCTGTCTATGTGGAAAACCCCAACTGAGAAATTCTTATATAAATTGAAACTACTGGGCCCTTAGTAGAATCAAATGTGCCCCTTGTCACAGGAAACCGCCACAAACCACTGCACTTGATGCCTGTGGAAGAAACTCCCACTGAAGACGAGTTCCTAGAAAAAAATGTACAATCCTCAAGAGGAGACAAAGAACTAGGGAAGAGAGAGCTCTGGGATGCAATGAATTAGGGAAACCACATCTGAAGAAATACAGAGAATAGAAAAATACAAAAATGCTTTAAATTAAGGATATCTACAATATTCAAAGAGAAGAAAGGAGGAGAAATCATAATAGACAGACATATTGCAAAGGATCAGGCGTATTTAAGAAAGAACACAACAGAAATTCTAAAAGTGAAAAATAAAGTAATTCACACTTCCACATCCAGACGGCATAATTAGAATCAGACTTTCCCTGCTATCATAAACAAGTTAACTGGATAAAATGTAAAGTGATTGTTTTCATACATTAATTGCCTCAACAATTGTGCTGCTTTCTGCATAGAGATGCGTTTTGGACCACAGCCGAGACAGAGAAGGCCCAAGCAGAGCACAGTGGGCTCCTAGACTTTAAGA